>NW_027511610.1:0-23370 GCF_048772815.1 Callospermophilus lateralis | reverse complement strand
AACTTAGAACTACTTCATTTGGTCAAGTTTTCAAGGAGCTAGCACAAACCGTGTTTGATTTAGAATTCCAAACACAGCTATCTATGTAGGAGAAAACAGAGTGAAACCAAAAAATTCAAACTGTTACTGGAAAGGAACGCTTTAACCTAGAAGAATAAAAATTAGGCAGCCAAGTGCGATTAGTGAACTGATCATTACCACCAAGTATCATCAAGATTTGGTGAAAAAATGTTTGCTGAGATTTCAGCAAACTATTCGTTTTTTGGAAGCTTGGCAACCCCTTTCAAACGAAAGTGTTTTTCGCCAGTCTCTGCATGGGGTACTTCAAGAGGAAACAAACCATAGAGATAGAACTTAGAACTACTTCATTTGGTCAAGTTTCAAGGAGCTAGCACAAACCGTGTTTGATTTAGAGTTTCAAACACATCTATCTATACAGCAGAAAACAGAGTGAAACCTAAAAATTCAAATTGTTACTGGAAACGAAAGCTTGAACCTAGAAGAGTGAAAATTGGGCAGCCAAGTGGGCTTATTGAACTGATCATTACTACCAAGTATCATCAAGTTTAGGTGAAAAAATGATTGCTGAGATTTCAGCAAACTAGTAGTTTTTTGGAAGCTTGGCAACCCCTTTCAAACGAAAAGTGTTTTTCGCCAGTCTCTGCATGGGATACTTCAACAGAAACAAACCACAGGGATAGAACTTAGAACTACTTCATTTGGTCAAGTTTCAAGTAGCTAGCACAAACCGTGTTTGATTTAGAATTCCAAACACAGCTATCTATGTAGGAGAAAACAGAGTGAAACCTAAAAATTCAAAGTGTTACTGGAAACGAACGCTGGAACATAGAAGAGTGAAAATTGGGCAGCCAAGTGGGCTTAGTGAACTGATCATTACCACCAAGTATCATCAATATTTGGTGAAAAAAAGTTTGCTGAGATTTCAGCAAACTAGTAGTTTTTTGGAAGCTTGGCAACCCCTTTCAAACGAAAGTGCTTTTCGCCAATCTCTGCATGGTGTACTTCAAGAGGAAACAAACCATAGAGATAGAACTTATAACTACTACATTTGGTCGAGTTTTTCAAGGAGCTAGCACAAACCGTGTTTGATTTAGAATTCCAAACACAGCTATCTATGTAGGAGAAAACAGAGTGAAACCTAAAAATTCAAACTGTTAATGGAAACGAACGCTTTAACCTAGAAGAATAAAAATTAGGCAGCCAAGTGCGATTAGTGAACTGATCATTACCACCAAGTATCATCAAGATTTGGTGAAAAAATGTTTGCTGAGATTTCAGCAAACTAGTCGTTTTTTGGAAGCTTGGCAACCCCTTTCAAACGAAAGTGTTTTTCGCCAGTCTCTGCATGGGGTACTTCAAGAGGAAACAAACCATAGAGATAGAACTTAGAACTACTTCCTTTTGTCAAGTTTCAAGGAGCTAGCACAAACCGTGTTTGATTTAGAATTCCAAACACAGCTATCTATGTAGGAGAAAACAGAGTGAAACCTAAAAATTCAAAGTGTTACTGGAAACGATGCTTGAATCTAGAAGAGTGAAAATTGGGCAGCCAAGCGTGCTTAGTGAACTGATCATTACCACCAAGTATCATCCAGATTTGGTGAAAAAATGTTTGCTGAGATTTCAGCAAACTAGTAGTTTTTTGGAAGCTTGGCAACCCCTTTCAAACGAAAGTGCTTTTCGCCATTCTCTGCATGGGGTACTTCAAGAGGAAACAAACCATAGAGATAGAATTTAGAACTACTTCATTTGGTCAAGTTTCAAGGAGCTAGCACAAACCGTGTTTGATTTAGAATTCCAAACACAGCTATCTATGTAGGAGAAAACAGAGTGAAACCTAAAAATTCAAACTTTTACTGGAAACGTATGCTTCAACCTAGAAGAATAAAAATTGGGCAGCCAAGTGGGATTAGTGAACTGATCATTACCACCAAGTATGATCAAGATTTGGTGAAAAAATATTTGCTGAGATTTCAGCAAACTAGTAGTTTTTTGAAAGCTTGGCAACCCCTTTCAAACGAAATTGTTTTCGCCAGTCTCTGCATGGGGTACTTCAAGAGGAAACAAACCATAGAGATAGAACTTAGAACTACTTCATTTGGTCAAGTTTCAAGGAGCTAGCACAAACCGTGTTTGATTTTGAATTCAAAACACAGCTATCTATGTAGGAGAAAACAGAGCCAAACCTAAAAATTCAAAGTGTTACTGGAAACGAACGCTTGAACCTAGAAGAGTGAAAATTGGACAGCCAAGAGTGCTTAGTGAACTGATCATTACCACCAAGTATCATCCAGATTTGGTGAAAAAATGTTTGCTGAGATTTCAGCAAACTAGTAGTTTTTTGGAAGCTTGGCAAACCCTTTCAAACGAAAGTGCTTTTCGCCATTCTCTGCATGGGGTACTTCAAGAGGAAACAAACCATAGAGATAGAATTTAGAACTACTTCCTTTTGTCAAGTTTCAAGGAGCTAGCACAAACCGTGTTTGATTTAGAATTCCAAACACAGCTATCTATGTAGGAGAAAACAGAGTGAAACCTAAAAATTCAAACTTTTACTGGAAACGTATGCTTCAACCTAGAAGAATAAAAATTGGGCAGCCAAGTGGGATTAGTGAACTGATCATTACCACCAAGTATGATCAAGATTTGGTGAAAAAATATTTGCTGAGATTTCAGCAAACTAGTAGTTTTTTGAAAGCTTGGCAACCCCTTTCAAACGAAATTGTTTTTCGCCAGTCTCTGCATGGGGTACTTCAAGAGGAAACAAACCATAGAGATAGAACTTAGAACTACTTCATTTGGTCAAGTTTCAAGGAGCTAGCACAAACCGTGTTTGATTTTGAATTCAAAACACAGCTATCTATGTAGGAGAAAACAGAGCCAAACCTAAAAATTCAAAGTGTTACTGGAAACGAACGCTTGAACCTAGAAGAGTGAAAATTGGGCAGCCAAGAGTGCTTAGTGAACTGATCATTACCACCAAGTATCAACAAGATTTGGTGAAAAAATTTTTGCTGAGATTTCTGCAAACTAGTAGTTTTTTGGAACCTTGGCAACCCCTTTCAAACGAAAGTGTTTTTCGCCAGTCTCTGCATGGGGTACTTCAAGAGGAAACAAACCATAGAGATAGAACTTAGAACTACTTCATTTGGTCAAGTTTCAAGGAGCTAGCACAAACCGTGTTTGATTTAGAGTTTCAAACACATCTATCTATACAGCAGAAAACAGAGTGAAACCTAAAAATTCAAATTGTTACTGGAAACGAAAGCTTGAACCTAGAAGAGTGAAAATTGGGCAGCCAAGTGGGCTTATTGAACTGATCATTACTACCAAGTATCATCAAGTTTAGGTGAAAAAATGATTGCTGAGATTTCAGCAAACTACTAGTTTTTTGGAAGCTTGGCAACCCCTTTCAAACGAAAGTGTTTTTCGCCAGTCTCTGCATGGGATACTTCAAGAGGAAACAAACCACAGGGATAGAACTTAGAACTACTTCATTTGGTCAAGTTTCAAGGAGCTAGCACAAACCGTGTTTGATTTAGAATTCCAAACACAGCTATCTATGTAGGAGAAAACAGAGTGAAACCTAAAAATTCAAACTGTTACTGGAAACGAACGCTTGAACATAGAAGAATAAAAATTGGGCAGCCAAGTGGGATTAGTCAACTGATCATTACCAAAAAGTATCATCAAGATTTGGTGAAAAAATGTTTGCGGAGATTTCAGCAAAGTAGTAGTTTTTTGGAAGCTTGGCAACCCCTTTCAAACGAAAGTGTTTTTGGCCAGTCTCTGCATGAGGTACTTCAAGAGGAAAAACCATAGAGATAGAACTTAGAACTACTTCATTTGTTCAAGTTTCAAGGAGCTAGCACAAACCGTGTTTGATTTCGAATTCCAAACACAGCTATCTATGTAGGAGAAAACAGAGTGAAACCTAAAAATTCAAAGTGTTACTGGAAACGAACGCTTGAACATAGAAGAGTGAAAATTGGGCAGCCAAGTGGGCTTAGTGAACTGATCATTACCACCAAGTATCATCAATATTTGGTGAAAAAATGTTTGCTGAGATTTTAGCAAACTAGTAGTTTTTTGGAAGCTTGGCAACCCCTTTCAAACGAAAGTGCTTTTCGCCAATCTCTGCATGGTGTACTTCAAGAGGAAACAAACCATAGAGATAGAACTTAGAACTACTACATTTGGTCAAGTTTCAAGGAGCTAGCACAAACCGTGTTTGATTTAGAATTCCAAACACAGCTATCTATGTAGGAGAAAACAGAGTGAAACCTAAAAATTCAAACTGTTACTGGAAACGAACGCTTTAACCTAGAAGAATAAAAATTAGGCAGCCAAGTGCGATTAGTGAACTGATCATTACCACCAAGTATCATCAAGATTTGGTGAAAAAATGTTTGCTGAGATTTCAGCAAACTAGTCGTTTTTTGGAAGCTTGGCAACCCCTTTCAAACGAAAGTGTTTTTCGCCAGTCTCTGCATGGGGTACTTCAAGTGGAAACAAACCTTAGAGATAGAACTTAGAACTACTGTCTTTTGTCAATTTTCAAGGAGCTAGCACAAACCGTGTTTGAATTAGAATTCCAATCACAGCTATCTATGTATGAGAAAACAGAGTGAAACCTAAAATTTCAAAGTGTTACTGGAAACGATGCTTGAACCTAGAAGAGTGAAAATTGGGCAGCCAAGCGTGCTTAGTGAACTGATCATTACCACCAAGTATCATCCAGATTTCGTGAAAAAATGTTTGCTGAGATTTCAGCAAACTAGTAGTTTTTTGGAAGCTTGGCAACCCCTTTCAAATGAAAGTGCTTTTCGCCAGTCTCTGCATGGGGTACTTCAGGAGGAAACAAACCATAGAGATAGAATTTAAAACTACTTCATTTGGTCAAGTTTCAAGGAGCTAGCACAAATCGTGTTTGATTTAGAATTCCAAACACAGCTATCTATGTAGGAGAAAACAGAGTGAAACCTAAAATTTCAAACTTTTACTGGAAACGTATGCTTCAACCTAGAAGAATAAAAATTGGGCAGCCAAGTGGGATTAGTGAACTGATCATTACCACCAAGTATGATCAAGATTTGGTGAAAAAATATTTGCTGAGATTTCAGCAAACTAGTAGTTTTTTGAAAGCTCGGCAAACCCTTTCAAACGAAAGTGTTTTTCACCAGTCTCTGCATGGGGTACTTCAAGAGAAAACAAACCATAGAGATAGAACTTAGAACTACTTCATTTGGTCAAGTTTCAAGGAGCTAGCACAAACCGTGTTTGATTAAAATTCCAAACACAGCTATCTATGTAGGAGAAAACCGAGTTAAACCTAAAAATTCAAAGTGTTACTGGAAACGAACGCTTGAACCTAGAAGAATAAAAATTAGGCAGCCAAGTGGGATTAGTGAACTGATCATTACCAAAAAGTATCATCAAGATTTGGTGAAAAAATGTTTGCTGAGATTTCAGCAAAATAGTAGTTTTTTGGAAGCTTGGCAACCCTTTCAAACGAAAGTGTTTTTGGCCAGTCTCTGCATGAGGTACTTCAAGAGGAAAAACCATAGAGATAGAACTTAGAACTACTTCATTTGGTCAAGTTTCAAGGAGCTAGCACAAACCGTGTTTGATTTAGAATTCCAAACACAGCTATCTATGTAGGAGAAAACAGAGTGAAACCTAAAAATTCAAAGTGTTACTGGAAACGAACGCTTGAACATAGAAGAGTGAAAATTGGGTAGCCAAGTGGGCTTAGTGAACTGATCATTACCACCAAGTATCATCAATATTTGGTGAAAAAATGTTTGCTGAGATTTCAGCAAACTAGTAGTTTTTTGGAAGCTTGGCAACCCCTTTCAAACGAAAGTGTTTTTCGCCAGTCTCTGCATGGGATACTTCAAGAGGAAACAAACCACAGGGATAGAACTTAGAACTACTTCATTTGGTCAAGTTTCAAGGAGCTAGCACAAACCGTGTTTGATTTAGAATTCCAAACACAGCTATCTATGTAGGAGAAAACAGAGTGAAACCTAAAAATTCAAACTGTTACTAAAAACGAACGCTTGAACCTAGAAGAATAAAAATTGGGCAGCCAAGTGGGAGTAGTGAACTGATCATTACCAAAAAGTATCATCAAGATTTGGTGAAAAAATGTTTGCTGAGATTTCAGCAAAGTAGTAGTTTTTTGGAAGCTTGGCAACCCCTTTCAAACGAAAGTGTTTTTGGCCAGTCTCTGCATGAGGTACTTCAAGAGGAAAAACCATAGAGATAGAAGTTAGAACTACTTCATTTCGTCAAGTTTCAAGGAGCTAGCACAAACCGTGTTTGATTTAGAATTCCAAACACAGCTATCTATGTAGGAGAAAACAGAGTGAAACCTAAAAATTCAAAGTGTTACTGGAAACGAACGCTTGAACATAGAAGAGTGAAAATTGGGCAGCCAAGTGGGCTTAGTGAACTGACCATTACCACCAAGTATCATCAATATTTGGTGAAAAAATGTTTGCTGAGATTTCAGCAAACTAGTAGTTTTTTGGAAGCTTGGCAACCCCTTTCAAACGAAAGTGCTTTTCGCCAATCTCTGCATGGTGTACTTCAAGAGGAAACAAACCATAGAGATAGAACTTAGAACTACTACATTTGGTCAAGTTTCAAGGAGCTAGCACAAACCGTGTTTGATTTAGAATTCCAAACACAGCTATCTATGTAGGAGAAAACAGAGTGAAACCTAAAAATTCAAACTGTTACTGGAAACGAACGCTTTAACCTAGAAGAATAAAAATTAGGCAGCCAAGTGCGATTAGTGAACTGATCATTATCACCAAGTATCATCAAGATTTGGTGAAAAAAAGTTTGCTGAGATTTCAGCAAACTAGTCGTTTTTTGGAAGCTTGGCAACCCCTTTCAAACGAAAGTGTTTTTCGCCAGTCTCTGCATGGGGTACTTCAAGAGGAAACAAACCATAGAGATAGAACTTAGAACTACTTCCTTTTGTCAAGTTTCAAGGAGCTAGCACAAACCGTGTTTGATTTAGAATTCCAAACACAGCTATCTATGTATGAGAAAACAGAGTGAAACCTAAAAATTCAAAGTATTACTGGAAACGATGCTTGAACCTAGAAGAGTGAAAATTGGGCAGCCAAGCGCGCTTAGTGAACTGATCATTACCACCAAGTATCATCCAGATTTGGTGAAAAAATGTTTGCTGAGATTTCAGCAAACTAGTAGTTTTTTGGAAGCTTGGCAACCCCTTTCAAACGAAAGTGCTTTTCGCCAGTCTCTGCATGGGGTACTTCAAGAGGAAACAAACCATAGAGATAGAATTTAAAACTACTTCATTTGGTCAAGTTTCAAGGAGCTAGCACAAATCGTGTTTCATTTAGAATTCCAAACACAGCTATCTATGTAGGAGAAAACAGAGTGAAACCTAAAAATTCAAACTTTTACTGGAAACGTATGCTTCAACCTAGAAGAATAAAAATTGGGCAGCCAAGTGGGATTAGTGAACTGATCATTACCACCAAGTATGATCAAGATTTGGTGAAAAAATATTTGCTGAGATTTCAGCAAACTAGTAGTTTTTTGAAAGCTTGGCAACCCCTTTCAAACGAAAGTGTTTTTCGCCAGTCTCTGCATGGGGTACTTCAAGAGGAAACAAACCATAGAGATAGAACTTAGAACTACTTCATTTGGTCAAGTTTCAAGGAGCTAGCACAAACCGTGTTTGATTTAGAATTCCAAACACAGCTATCTATGTAGGAGAAAACAGAGTCAAACCTAAAAATTCAAAGTGTTACTGGAAACGAACGCTTGAACCTAGAAGAGTGAAAATTGGGCAGCCAAGAATGCTTAGTGAACTGATCATTACCACCAAGTATCAACAAGATTTGGTGAAAAAATGTTTGCTGAGATTTCTGCAAACTAGTAGTTTTTTGGAAGCTTGGCAACCCCTTTCAAACGAAAGTGTTTTTCGCCAGTCTCTGCATGGGGTACTTCAAGAGGAAACAAACCATAGAGATAGAACTTAGAACTACTTCATTTGGTCAAGTTTCAAGGAGCTAGCACAAACCGTGTTTGATTTAGAGTTTCAAACACATCTATCTATACAGCAGAAAACAGAGTGAAACCTAAAAATTCAAATTGTTACTGGAAACGAAAGCTTGAACCTAGAAGAATAAAAATTGGGCAGCCAGGTGGGACTAGTGAACTGATCATTACCACCAAGTATCATCAAGATTTGGTGAAAAAATGTTTGCTGAGATTTCAGCAAACTAGTAGTTTTTTGGAAGCTTGGCAACCGCTTTCAAACGAAAGTGTTTTTCGCCAGTCTCTGCATGGGGTACTTCAAGAGGAAACAAACCATAGAGATAGAACTTAGAACTACTTCATTTGGTCAAGTTTCAAGGAGCTAGCACAAACCGTGTTTGATTTAGAATTCCAAACACAGCTATCTATGTAGGAGAAAACAGAGTGAAACCTAAAAATTCAAACTGTTACTGGAAACGAATGCTTCAACCTAGAAGAATAAATATTGGGCAGCCAAGTGGGCTTAGTGAACTGATCATTACCACCAAGTATCATCAAGATTTGGTGAAAAAATGTTTGCTGAGATTTCAGCAAACTAGTAGTTTTTTTGGAAGCTTGGCAACCCCTTTCAAACGAAAGTGTTTTTCGCCAGTCTCTGCATGGTGTACTTCAAGAGGAAACAAACCATAGAGATAGAACTTAGAACTACTTCATTTGGTCAAGTTTCAAGGAGCTCGCACAAACCGTGTTTGATTTAGAATTCCAAACACAGCTATCTATGTAGGAGAAACAGAGTGAAACCTCAAAATTCAAACTTTTACTGGAAACGAATGCTTCAACCTAGAAGAATAAAAATTGGGCAGCCAAGTGGGATTAGTGAACTGATCATTACCACCAAGTATGATCAAGATTTGGTGAAAAAATATTTGCTGAGATTTCAGCAAACTAGTAGTTTTTTGGAAGCTTGGCAACCCCTTTCAAACGAAAGTGTTTTTCGAAAGTCTCTGCATGGGATACTTCAAGAGGAAACAAACCATAGAGATAGAACTTAGAACTACTTCATTTGGTCAAGTTTCAAGGAGCTAGCACAAACCGTGTTTGATTTAGAGTTTCAAACACATCTATCTATATAGCAGAAAACAGAGTGAAACCTAAAAATTCAAAGTGTTACTTGAAACGAACGCTTGAACCTAGAAGAGTGAAAATTGGGCAGCCAAGTGGGCTTAGTGAACTGATCATTACCACCAAGTATCATCAAGTTTTGGTGAAAAAATGTTTGCTGAGATTTCAGCAAACTAGTAGTTTTTTGGAAGCTTTGCAACCCCTTTCCAATGAAAGTGTTTTTCGCCAGTCTCTGCATGGGGTACAGTAATAGGAAACAAACCATACAGATAGAACTTAGAACTACTTGATTTGGTCAAGTTTCAAGGAGCTAGCTCAAACCGTGTTTGATTTAGAATTCCAAACACAGCTATCTATGCAGGAGAAAACAGAGTGAAACCTAAAATTTCAAACTGTTACTCTAAACGAATGCTTCAACCTAGAAAAATAAAAATTGGGCAGCCAAGTGGGCTTAGTGAACTGATCATTACCACCAAGTATCATCAAGATTTGGTGAAAAAATGTTTGCTGAAATTTCAGCAAACTAGTTGTTTTTTGGATGCTTGGCAACCCCTTTCAAACGAAAGTGTTTTTCGCCAGTCTCTGCATGGTGTACTTCAAAGGAAACAAACCATAGAGATAGAACTTAGAACTACTTCATTTGGTCAAGTTTCAAGGAGCTAGCACAAACCGTGTTTGATTGAGAATTCCAAACACAGCTATCTATGTAGGAGAAAACAGAGTGAAACCTAAAAATTCAAAGTGTTACTGGAAACGAACGCTTGAACCTAGAAGAGTGAAAATTGGGCAGCAAAGTGGGCTTAGTGAACTGATCATTACCACCAAGTTTCATCAAGATTTGGTGAAAAAATATTTGCTGAGATTTCAGCAAACTAGTAGTTTTTTAAAAGCTTGGCAACCCCTTTCTAACGAAAGTGTATTTCGCCAGTCTCTGCATGGGATACTTCAAGAGGAAACAAACCATAGAGATAGAACTTAGAACTACTTCATTTGGTCAAGTTTCAAGGAGCTAGCACAAACCGTGTTTGATTTAGAGTTTCAAACACATCTATCTATATAGCAGAAAACAGAGTGAAACCTAAAAATTCAAAGTGTTACTGGAAACGAACGCTTGTACCTAGACGAGTGAAAATTGGGCAGCCAAGTGGGCTTAGTGAACTGATCATTACCACCAAGTCTCATCAAGTTTTGGTGAAAAAATGTTTGCTGAGAATTCAGCAAACTAGTAGTTTTCTGGAAGCTTTGCAACCCCTTTCCAATGAAAGTGTTTTTCGCCAGTCTCTGCATGGGGTACTTCAAGAGGAAACAAACCATACAGATAGAACTTAGAACTACTTGATTTGGTCAAGTTTCAAGGAGCTAGCTCAAACCGTGTTTGATTTAGAATTCCAAACACAGCTATCTATGTAGGAGAAAACAGAGCGAAACCTAAAAATTCAAACTGTTACTGGAAACGAACGCTTGAACCTAGAAGAATAAAAATTGGGCAGCCAAGTGGAATTAGTGAACTGATCATTACCACCAAGTATCATCAAGATTTGGTGAAAAAATGTTTGCTGAGATTTCAGCAAACTAGTTGTTTTTTTGGAAGCTTGGCAACCCCTTTCAAACGAAAGTGTTTTTCGCCAGTCTCTGCATGAGGTACTTCAAGAGGAAACAAACCATAGAGATAGAACTTAGAACTACTTCATTTGGTCAAGTTTCAAGGAGCTAGCACAAACCGTGTTTGATTTAGAATTCCAAACACAGCTATCTTTGTAGGAGAAAACAGAGTGAAACCTAAAAATTCAAAGTGTTACTGGAAACGAACGCTTGAACCTAGAAGAGTGACAATTGGGCAGCCAAGAGTGCTTAGTGAACTGATCATTACCACCAAGTATCATCAAGATTTGGTGAAAAAATGTTTGCTGAGATTTCAGCAAACTAGTAGTTTTTTGGAAGCTTGGCAACCCCTTTCAAATGAAAGTGGTTTTCGCCAGTCTCTGCATGGTGTACTTCAAGAGGAAACAAACCATAGAGATGGAACTTAGAACTACTTCATTTAGTCAAGTTTCAAGGAGCTAGCACAAACCGTGTTTGATTTAGAATTCCAAACACAGCTATCTATGTAGGAGAAAACAGAGCGAAACCTAAAAATTCAAACTGTTACTGGAAACGAACGCTTGAACCTAGAAGAATAAAAATTGGGCAGCCAAGTGGAATTAGTGAACTGATCATTACCACCAAGTATCATCAAGATTTGGTGAAAAAATGTTTGCTGAGATTTCAGCAAACTAGTAGTATTTTGGAAGCTTGGCAACCCCTTTCAAACGAAAGTGCTTTTCGCCAGTCTCTGCATGGTGTACTTCAAGAGGAAACAAACCATAGAGATAGAACTTAGAACTACTTCATTTAGTCAAGTTTCAAGGAGCTAGCACAAACCGTGTTTGATTTAGAATTCCAAACACAGCTATCTATGTAGGAGAAAACAGAGCGAAACCTAAAAATTCAAACTGTTACTGGAAACGAACGCTTGAACCTAGAAGAATAAAAATTGGGCAGCCAAGTGGAATTAGTGAACTGATCATTACCACCAAGTATCATCAAGATTTGGTGAAAAAATGTTTGCTGAGATTTCAGCAAAGTAGTAGTTTTTTGGAAGCTTGGCAACCCCTTTCAAACGAAAGTGCTTTTCGCCAGTCTCTGCATGGGGTACTTCAAGAGGAAACAAACCGTAGAGATAGAATTTAGAACTACTTCATTTGGTCAAGTTTCAAGGAGCTAGCACAAACCGTGTTTGATTTAGAATTCCAAACACAGCTATCTATGTAGGAGAAAACAGAGTGAAACCTAAAAATTCAAACTGTTACTGGAAACGAATGCTTCAACCTAGGAGAATAAAAATTGGGCAGCCAAGTGGGATTAGTGAACTGATCATTACCACCAAGTATCATCAAGATTTGGTGAAAAAATGTTTGCTGAGATTTCAGCAAACTAGTAGTTTTTTGGAAGCTTGGCAACCCCTTTCAAACGAAAGTGTTTTTCGCCAGTCTCTGCATGGGGTACTTTAAGAGGAAACAAACCATAGAGATAGAACTTAGAACTACTTCATTTGGTCAAGTTTCATGGAGCTAGCACAAACCGTGTTTGATTTGGAGTTTCAAACACATCTATCTATATAGCAGAAAACAGAGTGAAACCTAAAAATTCAAAGTGTTACTTGAAACGAACGCTTGAACCTTGAAGAGTGAAAATTGGCAGCCAAGTGGGCTTAGTGAACTGATCATTACCACCAAGTATCATCAAGTTTTGGTGAAAAAATGTTTGCTGAGATTTCAGCAAACTAGTAGTTTTTTGGAAGCTTTGCAACCCCTTTCCAATGAAACTGTTTTTCGCCAGTCTCTGCATGGGGTACTTTAATAGGAAACAAACCATACAGATAGAACTTAAAACTACTTGATTTCTCAAGTTTCAAGGAGCTAGCTAAAACCATGTTTGATTTAGAATTCCAAACACAGCTATCTATGCAAGAGAAAACAGAGTGAAACCTAAAATTTCAAACTGTTACTGAAAACGAATGCTTCAACCTAGAAAAATAAAAATTGGGCAGCCAAGTGGGCTTAGTGAACTGATCATTACCACCAAGTACCATCAAGATTTGGTGAAAAAATGTTTGCTGAGATTTCAGCAAACTAGTAGTTTTTTTGGAAGCTTGGCAACCCCTTCAAACGAAAGTGTTTTTCGCCAGTCTCTGCATGGTGTACTTCAAAGGAAAAAAACCATAGAGATAGAACTTAGAACTACTTCATTTGGTCAAGTTTCAAGGAGCTAGGACAAACCGTGTTTGATTTAGAATTCCAAACACAGCTATCTATGTAGGAGAAAACAGACTGAAACCTAAAATTTCAAAGTGTTACTGGAAACGAACACTTGAACCTAGAAGAGTGAAAATTGGGCAGCCAAGTGGGCTTAGTGAACTGATCATTACCACCAAGTATCATCAAGATTTGGTGAAAAAATATTTGCTGAGATTTCAGCAAACTAGTAGTTTTTTTGGAAGCTTGGCAACCCCTTTCAAACGAAAGTGCTTTTCGCCAATCTCTGCATGGTGTACTTCAAGAGGAAACAAACCATAGAGATAGAACTTAGAACTACTACATTTGGTCAAGTTTCAAGGAGCTAGCACAAACCGTGTTTGATTTAGAATTCCAAACACAGCTATCTATGTAGGAGAAAACAGAGTGAAACCTAAAAATTCAAACTGTTACTGGAAACGAACGCTTGAACCTAGAAGAATAAAAATTAGGCAGCCAAGTGCGATTAGTGAACTGACAATTACCACCAAGTATCATCAAGATTGGTGAAAAAATGTTTGCTGAGATTTCAGCAAACTAGTAGTTTTTTGGAAGCTTGGCAACCCCTTTCAAACGAAAGTGTTTTTCGCCAGTCTCTGCATGGGGTACTTCAAGAGGAAACAAACCATAAGATAGAATTTAGAACTACTTCATTTGGTCAAGTTTCAAGGAGCTAGCACAAACCGTGTTTGATTTAGAATTCCAAACACAGCTATCTATGTAGGAGAAAACAGAGTGAAACCTAAAAATTCAAACTTTTACTGGAAACGAATGCTTCAACCTAGAAGAATAAAAATTGGGCAGCCAAGTGGGATTAGTGAACTGATCATTACCACCAAGTATGATCAAGATTTGGTGAAAAAATATTTGCTGAGATTTCAGCAAACTAGTAGTTTTTTGGAAGCTTGGCAACCCCTTTCAAACGAAAGTGTTTTTCGAAAGTCTCTGCATGGGATACTTCAAGAGGAAACAAACCATAGAGATAGAACTTAGAACTACTTCATTTGGTCAAGTTTCAAGGAGCTAGCACAAACCGTGTTTGATTTAGAGTTTCAAACACATCTATCTATATAGCAGAAAACAGAGTGAAACCTAAAAATTCAAAGTGTTACTTGAAACGAACGCTTGAACCTAGAAGAGTGAAAATTGGGCAGCCAAGTGGGCTTAGTGAACTGATCATTACCACCAAGTATCATCAAGTTTTGGTGAAAAAATGTTTGCTGAGATTTCAGCAAACTAGTAGTTTTTTGGAAGCTTGGCAACCCCTTTCCAATGAAAGTGTTTTTCGCCAGTCTCTGCATGGGGTACATTAATAGGAAACAAACCATACAGATAGAACTTAGAACTACTTGATTTGGTCAAGTTTCAAGGAGCTAGCTCAAACCGTGTTTGATTTAGAATTCCAAACACAGCTATCTATGCAGGAGAAAACAGAGTGAAACCTAAAATTTCAAACTGTTACTCTAAACGAATGCTTCAACCTAGAAAAATAAAAATTGGGCAGCCAAGTGGGCTTAGTGAACTGATCATTACCACCAAGTATCATCAAGTTTTGGTGAAAAAATGTTTGCTGAAATTTCAGCAAACTAGTAGTTTTTTTGGAAGCTTGGCAACCCCTTTCAAACGAAAGTGTTTTTCGCCAGTCTCTGCATGGTGTACTTCAAAGGAAACAAACCATAGAGATAGAACTTAGAACTACTTCATTTGGTCAAGTTTCAAGAAGTTAGCACAAACCGTGTTTGATTTAGAATTCCAAACACAGCTATCTATGTAGGAGAAAACAGAGTGAAACCTAAAAATTCAAAGTTTTACTGGAAACGAACGCTTGAACCTAGAAGAATAAAAATTGGGCAGCCAAGTGGGATTAGTGAACTGATCATTACCACCAAGTATCATCAAGATTTGGTGAAAAAATGTTTGCTGAGATTTCAGCAAAGTAGTAGTTTTTTGGAAGCTTGGCAACCCCTTTCAAACGAAAGTGTTTTTCGCCAGTCTCTGCATGGGGTACTTCAAGAGGACAAAACCATAGAGATAGAACTTAGAACTACTTCATTTGGTCAAGTTTCAAGAAGTTAGCACAAACCGTGTTTGATTTAGAATTCCAAACACAGCTATCTATGTAGGAGAAAACAGAGTGAAACCTAAAAATTCAAAGTGTTACTGGAAACGAACGCTTGAACCTAGAAGAGTGAAAATTGGGCAGCCAACTGGGCTTAGTGAACTGAAAATTACCACCAAGTATCATCAAGATTTGGTTAAAAAATGTTTGCTGATATTTCAACAAACTAGTAGTTTTTTGGAAGTTTGGCAACCCCTTTCAAACGAAAGTGTTTTTCGCCAGTCTCTGCATGGTGTACTTCAAGAGGAAACAAACCATAGAGATAGAACTTAGAACTACTTCATTTGGTCAAGTTTCAAGGAGCTAGCACAAACCGTGTTTGATTTAGAATTCCAAACACAGCTATCTATGTAGGAGAAAAGAGAGTGAAACCTAAAAATTCAAACTGTTACTGGAAAAGAATGTTTGAACCTAGAAGAATAAAAATTGGGCAGCCAAGTGGGACTAGTGAACTGATCATTACCACCAAGTATCATCAAGATTTGGTGAAAAAATGTTTGCTGAGAATCAGCAAACTAGTAGTTTTTTGGAAGCTTGGCAACCCCTTTCAAACGAAAGTGCTTTTCGCCAATCTCTGCATGGTGTACTTCAAGAGGAAACAAACCATAGAGATAGAACTCAGAACTACTACATTTGGTCAAGTTTCAAGGAGCTAGCACAAACCGTGTTTGATTTAGAATTCCAAACACAGCTATCTATGTAGGAGAAAACAGAGTGAAACCTAAAAATTCAAACTGTTACTAGAAACGAACGCTTGAACCTAGAAGAGTGAAAATTGGGCAGCCAAGTGGGCTTAGTGAACTGATCATTACCACCAAGTATCATCAAGTTTTGGTGAAAAAATGTTTGCTGAGAATTCAGCAAACTAGTAGTTTTCTGGAAGCTTTGCAACCCCTTTCCAATGAAAGTGTTTTTCGCCAGTCTCTGCATGGGGTACTTCAAGAGGAAACAAACCATACAGATAGAACTTAGAACTACTTGATTTGGTCAAGTTTCAAGGAGCTAGCTCAAACCGTGTTTGATTTAGAATTCCAAACACAGCTATCTATGCAGGAGAAAACAGAGTGAAACCTAAAATTTCAAACTGTTACTGGAAACGAATGCTTCAACCTAGAAAAATAAAAATTGGTCAGCCAAGTGGGCTTAGTGAACTGATCATTACCACCAAGTATCATCAAGATTTGGTGAAAAAATGTTTGCTGAGATTTCAGCAAACTAGTTGTTTTTTTGGAAGCTTGGCAACCCCTTTCAAACGAAAGTGTTTTTCGCCAGTCTCTGCATGAGGTACTTCAAGAGGAAACAAACCATAGAGATAGAACTTAGAACTACTTCATTTGGTCAAGTTTCAAGGAGCTAGCACAAACCGTGTTTGATTTAGAATTCCAAACACAGCTATCTTTGTAGGAGAAAACAGAGTGAAACCTAAAAATTCAAAGTGTTACTGGAAACGAACGCTTGAACCTAGAAGAGTGACAATTGGGCAGCCAAGAGTGCTTAGTGAACTGATCATTACCACCAAGTATCATCAAGATTTGGTGAAAAAATGTTTGCTGAGATTTCAGCAAACTAGTAGTTTTTTGGAAGCTTTGCAACCCCTTTCCAATGAAACTGTTTTTCGCCAGTCTCTGCATGGGGTACTTTAATAGGAAACAAACCATACAGATAGAACTTAAAACTACTTGATTTGGTCAAGTTTCAAGGAGCTAGCTAAAACCATGTTTGATTTAGAATTCCAAACACAGCTATCTATGCAGGAGAAAACAGAGTGAAACCTAAAATTTCAAACTGTTACTGAAAACGAATGCTTCAACCTAGAAAAATAAAAATTGGGCAGCCAAGTGGGCTTAGTGAACTGATCATTACCACCAAGTACCATCAAGATTTGGTGAAAAAATGTTTGCTGAGATTTCAGCAAACTAGTAGTTTTTTTGGAAGCTTGGCAACCCCTTCAAACGAAAGTGTTTTTCGCCAGTCTCTGCATGGTGTACTTCAAAGGAAACAAACCATAGAGATAGAACTTAGAACTACTTCATTTGGTCAAGTTTCAAGGAGCTAGCACAAACCGTGTTTGATTTAGAATTCCAAACACAGCTATCTATGTAGGAGAAAACAGACTGAAACCTAAAATTTCAAAGTGTTACTGGAAACGAACACTTGAACCTAGAAGAGTGAAAATTGGGCAGCCAAGTGGGCTTAGTGAACTGATCATTACCACCAAGTATCATCAAGATTTGGTGAAAAAATGTTTGCTGAGATTTCAGCAAACTAGTAGTTTTTTGGAAGCTTGGCAAACCCTTTCAAACGAAAGTGCTTTTCGCCAATCTCTGCATGGTGTACTTCAAGAGGAAACAAACCATAGAGATAGAACTTAGAACTACTACATTTGGTCAAGTTTCAAGGAGCTAGCACAAACCGTGTTTGATTTAGAATTCCAAACACAGCTATCTATGTAGGAGAAAACAGAGTGAAACCTAAAAATTCAAACTGTTACTGGAAACGAACGCTTGAACCTAGAAGAATAAAAATTAGGCAGCCAAGTGCGATTAGTGAACTGACAATTACCACCAAGTATCATCAAGATTGGTGAAAAAATGTTTGCTGAGATTTCAGCAAACTAGTAGTTTTTTGGAAGCTTGGCAACCCCTTTCAAACGAAAGTGTTTTTCGCCAGTCTCTGCATGGGGTACTTCAAGAGGAAAAAACCATAGAGATAGAACTTAGAACTACTTAATTTTGTCAAGTTTCTAGGAGCTGGCACAAACCGTGTTTGATTTAGAATTCCAAACACAGCTATCTATGTATGAGAAAACAGAGTGAAACCTAAAAATTCAAAGTGTTACTGGAAACGAATGCTTGAACCTAGAAGAGTGAAAATTGGGCAGCCAAGAGTGCTTAGTGAACTGATCATTACCACCAAGTATCATCAAGATTTTTTGAAAAAGTGTTTGCTGAGATTTCAGCAAACTAGTAGTTTTTTGGAAGCTTGGCAACCCCTTTCAAACGAAAGTGCTTTTCGCCAGTCTCTGCATGGGGTACTTCAAGAGGAAACAAACCATAAGATAGAATTTAGAACTACTTCATTTGGTCAAGTTTCAAGGAGCTAGCACAAACCGTGTTTGATTTAGAATTCCAAACACAGCTATCTATGTAGGAGAAAACAGAGTGAAACCTAAAAATTCAAACTTTTACTGGAAACGAATGCTTCAACCTAGAAGAATAAAAATTGGGCAGCCAAGTGGGATTAGTGAACTGATCATTACCACCAAGTATGATCAAGATTTGGTGAAAAAATATTTGCTGAGATTTCAGCAAACTAGTAGTTTTTTGGAAGCTTGGCAACCCCTTTCAAACGAAAGTGTTTTTCGAAAGTCTCTGCATGGGATACTTAAAGAGGAAACAAACCATAGAGATAGAACTTAGAACTACTTCATTTGGTCAAGTTTCAAGGAGCTAGCACAAACCGTGTTTGATTTAGAGTTTCAAACACATCTATCTATATAGCAGAAAACAGAGTGAAACCTAAAAATTCAAAGTGTTACTTGAAACGAACGCTTGAACCTAGAAGAGTGAAAATTGGGCAGCCAAGTGGGCTTAGTGAACTGATCATTACCACCAAGTATCATCAAGTTTTGGTGAAAAAATGTTTGCTGAGATTTCAGCAAACTAGTAGTTTTTTGGAAGCTTGGCAACCCCTTTCCAATGAAAGTGTTTTTCGCCAGTCTCTGCATGGGGTACATTAATAGGAAACAAACCATACAGATAGAACTTAGAACTACTTGATTTGGTCAAGTTTCAAGGAGCTAGCTCAAACCGTGTTTGATTTAGAATTCCAAACACAGCTATCTATGCAGGAGAAAACAGAGTGAAACCTAAAATTTCAAACTGTTACTCTAAACGAATGCTTCAACCTAGAAAAATAAAAATTGGGCAGCCAAGTGGGCTTAGTGAACTGATCATTACCACCAAGTATCATCAAGTTTTGGTGAAAAAATGTTTGCTGAAATTTCAGCAAACTAGTAGTTTTTTTGGAAGCTTGGCAACCCCTTTCAAACGAAAGTGTTTTTCGCCAGTCTCTGCATGGTGTACTTCAAAGGAAACAAACCATAGAGATAGAACTTAGAACTACTTCATTTGGTCAAGTTTCAAGGAGCTAGCACAAACCGTGTTTGATTGAGAATTCCAAACACAGCTATCTATGTAGGAGAAAACAGAGTGAAACCTAAAAATTCAAAGTTTTACTGGAAACGAACGCTTGAACCTAGAAGAATAAAAATTGGGCAGCCAAGTGGGATTAGTGAACTGATCATTACCACCAAGTATCATCAAGATTTGGTGAAAATATGTTTGCTGAGATTTCAGCAAAGTAGTAGTTTTTTGGAAGCTTGGCAACCCCTTTCAAACGAAAGTGTTTTTCGCCAGTCTCTGCATGGGGTACTTCAAGAGGACAAAACCATAGAGATAGAACTTAGAACTACTTCATTTGGTCAAGTTTCAAGAAGTTAGCACAAACCGTGTTTGATTTAGAATTCCAAACACAGCTATCTATGTAGGAGAAAACAGAGTGAAACCTAAAAATTCAAAGTGTTACTGGAAACGAACGCTTGAACCTAGAAGAGTGAAAATTGGGCAGCCAACTGGGCTTAGTGAACTGAAAATTACCACCAAGTATCATCAAGATTTGGTTAAAAAATGTTTGCTGATATTTCAACAAACTAGTAGTTTTTTGGAAGTTTGGCAACCCCTTTCAAACGAAAGTGTTTTTCGCCAGTCTCTGCATGGTGTACTTCAAGAGGAAACAAACCATAGAGATAGAACTTAGAACTACTTCATTTGGTCAAGTTTCAAGGAGCTAGCACAAACCGTGTTTGATTTAGAATTCCAAACACAGCTATCTATGTAGGAGAAAAGAGAGTGAAACCTAAAAATTCAAACTGTTACTGGAAAAGAATGTTTGAACCTAGAAGAATAAAAATTGGGCAGCCAAGTGGGACTAGTGAACTGATCATTACCACCAAGTATCATCAAGATTTGGTGAAAAAATGTTTGCTGAGAATCAGCAAACTAGTAGTTTTTTGGAAGCTTGGCAACCCCTTTCAAACGAAAGTGCTTTTCGCCAATCTCTGCATGGTGTACTTCAAGAGGAAACAAACCATAGAGATAGAACTCAGAACTACTACATTTGGTCAAGTTTCAAGGAGCTAGCACAAACCGTGTTTGATTTAGAATTCCAAACACAGCTATCTATGTAGGAGAAAACAGAGTGAAACCTAAAAATTCAAACTGTTACTAGAAACGAACGCTTGAACCTAGAAGAGTGAAAATTGGGCAGCCATGTGGGCTTAGTGAACTGATCATTACCACCAAGTATCATCAAGTTTTGGTGAAAAAATGTTTGCTGAGAATTCAGCAAACTAGTAGTTTTCGGGAAGCTTTGCAACCCCTTTCCAATGAAAGTGTTTTTCGCCAGTCTCTGCATGGGGTACTTCAAGAGGAAACATACCATACAGATAGAACTTAAAACTACTTGATTTGGTCAAGTTTCAAGGAGCTAGCTCAAACCGTGTTTGATTTAGATTTCCAAACACAGCTATCTATGCAGGAGAAAACAGAGTGAAACCTAAAATTTCAAACTGTTACTGGAAACGAATGCTTCAACCTAGAAAAATAAAAATTGGGCAGCCAAGTGGGCTTAGTGAACTGATCATTACCACCAAGTATCATCAAGATTTGGTGAAAAAATGTTTGCTGAGATTTCAGCAAACTAGTAGTTTTTTTGGAAGCTTGGCAACCCCTTTCAAACGAAAGTGTTTTTCGCCAGTCTCTGCATGGTGTACTTCAAGAGGAAACAAACCATAGAGATAGAACTTAGAACTACTTCATTTGGTCAAGTTTCAAGGAGCTAGCACAAACCGTGTTTGATTTAGAATTCCCAACACAGCTATCTTTGTAGGAGAAAACAGAGTGAAACCTAAAAATTCAAAGTGTTACTGGAAACGAACGCTTGAACCTAGAAGAGTGACAATTGGGCAGCCAAGAGTGCTTAGTGAACTGATCATTACCACCAAGTATCATCAAGATTTGGTGAAAAAATGTTTGCTGAGATTTCAGCAAACTAGTAGTTTTTTGGAAGCTTGGCAACCCCTTTCAAACGAAAGTGGTTTTCGCCAGTCTCTGCGTGGTGTACTTCAAGAGGAAACAAACCATAGAGATGGAACTTAGAACTACTTCATTTAGTCAAGTTTCAAGGAGCTAGCACAAACCGTGTTTGATTTAGAATTCCAAACACAGCTATCTATGTAGGAGAAAACAGAGCGAAACCTAAAAATTCAAACTGTTACTGGAAACGAACGCTTGAACCTAGAAGAATAAAAATTGGGCAGCCAAGTGGAATTAGTGAACTGATCATTACCACCAAGTATCATCAAGATTTGGTGAAAAAATGTTTGCTGAGATTTCAGCAAACTAGTAGTATTTTGGAAGCTTGGCAACCCCTTTCAAACGAAAGTGCTTTTCGCCAGTCTCTGCATGGTGTACTTCAAGAGGAAACAAACCATAGAGATAGAACTTAGAACTACTTCATTTAGTCAAGTTTCAAGGAGCTAGCTCAAACCGTGTTTGATTTAGAATTCCAAACACAGCTATCTATGTAGGAGAAAACAGAGTGAAACCTAAAAATTCAAACTGTTACTGGAAACGAACGCTTGAACCTAGAAGAATAAAAATTGGGCAGCCAAGTGGAATTAGTGAACTGATCATTACCACCAAGTATCATCAAGATTTGGTGAAAAAATGTTTGCTGAGATTTCAGCAAAGTAGTGGTTTTTTGGAAGCTTGGCAACCCCTTTCAAACGAAAGTGCTTTTCGCCAGTCTCTGCATGGGGTACTTCAAGAGGAAAAAACCGTAGAGATAGAATTTAGAACTACTTCATTTGGTCAAGTTTCAAGGAGCTAGCACAAACCGTGTTTGATTTAGAATTCCAAACACAGCTATCTATGTAGGAGAAAACAGAGTGAAACCTAAAAATTCAAACTGTTACTGGAAACGAATGCTTCAACCTAGGAGAATAAAAATTGGGCAGCCAAGTGGGCTTAGTGAACTGATCATTACCACCAAGTATCATCAAGATTTGGTGAAAAAATGTTTGCTGAGATTTCAGCAAACTAGTTGTTTTTTTGGAAGCTTGGCAACCCCTTTCAAACGAAAGTGTTTTTCGCCAATCTCTGCATGAGGTACTTCAAGAGGAAACAAACCATAGAGATAGAACTTAGAACTACTTCATTTGGTCAAGTTTCAAGGAGCTAGCACAAACCGTGTTTGATTTAGAATTCCAAACACAGCTATCTTTGTAGGAGAAAACAGAGTGAAACCTAAAAATTCAAAGTGTTACTGGAAAGGAACGCTTGAACCTAGAAGAGTGACAATTGGGCAGCCAAGAGTGCTTAGTGAACTGATCATTACCACCAAGTATCATCAAGATTTGGTGAAAAAATGTTTGCTGAGATTTCAGCAAACTAGTAGTTTTTTGGAAGCTTGGCAACCCCTTTCAAATGAAAGTGGTTTTCGCCAGTCTCTGCGTGGTGTACTTCAAGAGGAAACAAACCATAGAGATGGAACTTAGAACTACTTCATTTAGTCAAGTTTCAAGGAGCTAGCACAAACCGTGTTTGATTTAGAATTCCAAACACAGCTATCTATGTAGGAGAAAACAGAGCGAAACCTAAAAATTCAAACTGTTACTGGAAACGAACGCTTGAACCTAGAAGAATAAAAATTGGGCAGCCAAGTGGAATTAGTGAACTGATCATTACCACCAAGTATCATCAAGATTTGGTGAAAAAATGTTTGCTGAGATTTCAGCAAACTAGTAGTATTTTGGAAGCTTGGCAACCCCTTTCAAACGAAAGTGCTTTTCGCCAGTCTCTGCATGGTGTACTTCAAGAGGAAACAAACCATAGAGATAGAACTTAGAACTACTTCATTTAGTCAAGTTTCAAGGAGCTAGCACAAACCGTGTTTGATTTAGAATTCCAAACACAGCTATCTATGTAGGAGAAAACAGAGCGAAACCTAAAAATTCAAACTGTTACTGGAAACGAACGCTTGAACCTAGAAGAATAAAAATTGGGCAGCCAAGTGGAATTAGTGAACTGATCATTACCACCAAGTATCATCAAGATTTGGTGAAAAAATGTTTGCTGAGATTTCAGCAAAGTAGTAGTTTTTTGGAAGCTTGGCAACCCCTTTCAAACG
>NW_027511609.1:0-23376 GCF_048772815.1 Callospermophilus lateralis | reverse complement strand
AAACTTGACAAAATAAAGTAGTTCTCAGTTTTGTCTCTATGATTTATTTCCTCTTCAAGTAGCCCTAGGCACAGACTGTGGAAAAGCACTTTCAATGAAAGGGGTTGCCAAGCTTCTAAGAAATAACGAGTTTCCGAAATACCAGCAAATATTTTCTCACCCAATCTTGATGATACTTGGTGGTAATGATCAGGACAGAATTCCCACTTGGCTCACCATATTCTATTCTTCTAGTTTTAAGCGTTTGTCTACAGTAGCAGTTTTTATATTTAGGTTTCACTCTGTTCTCTCCTATATAGATAGATAAATTTGGAACTCTAAATCCAACATGTTTTGTAGTAGCTCTTTGAAACTTGACAAAATAAAGTAGTTCTCAGTTTTGTCTCTATGGTTTGTTCCCTCTTCAAGTAGTCCTAGGCACAGACTGTGGAAAAGCACTTTCATTGAGAGGGGTTGCCAAGCTTCTAAGAAATAACGAGTTTCTGAAAAAACAGGAAATATTTTTTCACCCAAACTTGATGATACTTGGTGGTAATGATCAGTACTCAAATCCCACTTGGCTCACCAAATTTTGTTCTTCTAGGTTGAAGCGTTCGCGTTCATCTACAGTATCAGTTTTTATATTTAGGTTTCACTCTGTTCTCTTTTATATATAGATCTTTGAATTTGGAACTCTAAATCCAACATGGTTTGTAGTAGCTCTTTGAAACTTGGCAAAATAAAGGAGTTCTCAGTTTTGTCCCTATGGTTTTTTCCTCTTCAAGTAGCCCTACGCACAGACTGTGGAAAAGCACTTTCATTGAGAGGGGTTGCCAAGCTTCTAAGAAATAACGAGTTTTCGAAGTACCATCAAATATTTTTTCACCCAATCTTGATGATACTTGGTGGTAATAGTCAGTACAAAAATAACACCTGACACACCAAATTTTGTTCTTCTAGGTTGAAGTGTTTGTCTACAGTAGCAGTTTTTATATTTAGGTTTCTCTCTGTTCTCTCCTATATAGATAGATGAATTTGGAACTCTAAATCCAACATGGTTCTTAGTAGTTCTTTGAAACTTGCCAAAAAATTAGTTCTCAGTTTTGTCTCTATGGTTTGTTTCCTCTTCAAGTAGCCCTAAGCAGAGACTGTGGAAAAGCACTTTCATTGAGAGGGGTTGCCAGGCTTCCAAGAAATTACGAGTTTCCGAAATACCAGCAAACATTTTTTCACCCAATCTTGATGATACGTGGTGGTAATGAGAAGTACACAAATCCCACTTGGCTCACCAAATTTTGTTCATCTAGGTTGAAGCGTTCGTCTACAGTAGCAGTTTTTTATATTTAGGTTTCAATCTGTTCTCTCCTATATAGATAGATGAATTTGGAACTCTAAATCCTACATGGTTTGTAGTAGCACTTTGAAACTTGACAACTAAAGGAGTTCTCAGTTTTGTCTCTATGGTTTGTTTCCTCTTCAAGTAGCCCTAGGCACAGACTATGGAAAAGCACTTTCATGGAGAGGGGTTGCCAAGCTTCTAAGAAATAACGAGTTTTTCGAAATACCAGCAAATATTTTTTCACCCAATCTTGATGATACTTGGTGGTAATGATCAGTACATAAATCCCACTTGGCTCACCAAATTGTGTTCTTCTAGTTTAAGCGTTCGTCTACAGTAGCAATTTTTATATTTAGGTTTCACTCTGTTCTCTCCTATATAGATAGATGAATTTGGAACTCTAAATCCAACATGGTTTGTAGTCGCTCTTTGAAACTTGGCAAAATAAAGCAGTTCTCAGTTTTGTCTCTATGGTTTGTTTCCTCTTCATGTAGCCCTACGCACAGACTGTGGAAAAGCACTTTCATTGAGAGGGGTTGCGAAGCTTCTAAGAAATAACGAGTTTCCGAAATACCAGCAAATATTTTTTCACCCAATCTTGATGATACTTGGTGGTAATGATCAGTACGCCAATCCCACTTGGCTCACCAATTTTGTTTTTCTAGGTTGAAGAGTTCGTCTACAGTATCAGTTTTTATATTAGGTTTCACTCTGTTCTCTTCTATATAGATAGGTGAATTTGGAACTCTAAATCAAACATGTTTTGTAGTAGCTCTTGGAAACTTGACAAAATAAAGTAGTTCTCAGTATTGTCTCCATGGTTTGTTTCTCTTCAAGTAGCGCTAGGCACAGACTGTGGAAAAGCACTTTCATTGAGAGGGGTTGCCAAGCTTCTAAGAAATAACGAGTTTCCGAAATACCAGCAAACGTTTTTCAACCAATCTTGATGACACGTGGTGGTAATGATCAGTACCCAAATCCACTTGGCCCACCAAATTTTGTTCTTCTAGGTTTAAGCGTTCGCCTATAGTAGCATTTTTAATATTTAGGTTTCAATCTGTTCTCTACTATATATATAGATGAATTTGGAACTCTAAAACCAACATGGATTGTAGTAGCTCTTTGAAACTTGACAAAATAAAAGAGTTCTCAGTTTTGTCTCTATGATTTGTTTCCTCTTCAAGTAGCCCTTAAGCAGAGACTGTGGAAAAGCACTTTCATTGAAAGGGGTTGCCAAGCTTCCAAGAAATTACGAGTTTCCGAAATAGCAGCAAATATTTTTTCACCCAATCTTTATGATACTTGGTTGTAATGAAAAGTACACAATTCCCACTTGGCTCACCAAATTTTGTTCTTCTAGGTTGAAGCGTTCGTTTACAGTAGCAGTTTTTATATTTAGGTTTCACTCTGTTCTCTCCTATATAGATAGATGAATTTGGAACTCTAAATCCAACATGGTTTGTAGTAGCTCTTTGAAACTTGACTAAATAAAGGAGTTCTCAGTATTTTCTCTATGGTTTGTTTCCTCTTCAAGTACCCCTAGGCAAACACTGTGGAAAAGCACTTTCATTGAGAGGTGTTGCCAAGCTTCTAAGAAATAACGAGTTTCCGAAAAACCAGCAAATATTATTTCACCCAATCTTGATGATACTTGGTGGTAATGATTAGGCCACATATCCCAATTGGCTCACCAAATGTTGTTCTTCTATGTTTAAGCGTTCGTCTACAGTAGCAATATTTATATTTAGGTTTCACTCTGTTCTCTCTTATATGGATAGATGAATATGGAACTCTAAATCCAACATGGTTTGTAGTAGCTCTTTGAATCTTGACAAAATAAAGTGTTTCTCAGTTTTGTCTCTATGGTTTGTTTCCTCTTCAAGAAGCACTAGGCACAGACTGTGGAAAAGCACTTTCAATGAAAGGGGTTGCCAAGCTTCAAAGAAATAACGAGTTTCCGAAATACCAGCAAATATTTTTTCACCCAATCTTGATGATACTTGGTGGTAATGATCGGTACACAAATGCCACTTGACTCACCAAATTTTGTTCTTCTAGTTGGAAGCGTTCATTTACAGTAGCAGTGTATATTTTTACGTTTCCCTCTGTTCAATCCAATATAGATAGCTGAGTTTGGAACTCTAAATCCAACATGGTTTGTAGTACCTCTTTGAAACTTGACAAAAAAAAGTAGTTCTCAGTTTTGTCTTTGTGATTTGTTTCCTCTTCAAGTACCCTATGTAGGGACTGTGGAAAAGCACTTTCATTGAGAGGGGTTGCCAACCTTCTAAGAAATAACGAGTTTCCGAAATACCAGCAAATATTTTTCCCCCAATCTTGATGCTACTTGGTGGTAATGATCAGTACACAAATCCCACTTGACTCACCAAATTTTCTTCTTCTAGGTTTAAGCGTTCGTCTACAGTAGCGGTTTTCTATTTAGGTTTAACTCTGTTCTCTCTAATATAGATGGAAGAATTTGGAACTCTAAATCCAACATGGTTTGTAGTAGCTCTTTGAATCTTGACAAAATAAAGGAGTTCTCAGTTTTGTCTCTATGGTTTGTTTCCCCTTCAAGTACCCCTAGGCATACACTGTGGAAAACCACTTTCTTTGAGAGGGGTTGCCAAGCTTCTAAGAAATAATGAGTTTCCGAAATACCAGCAAATATTTTTTCACCCAATCTTGATGATACTTGGAAGTAATGATCAGTACACCAATCCCACTTGTCTCACCAAATTTTGTTCTTCTATGTTGAAGCGTTCGTCTACAGTACCAGTTTTAATATTAGGTTTCACTCTGTTTTCTTCTTTATAGATAGATGAATTTGGAACTCTAAATCCAACATGGTTTGTAGTAGCTTTTTGAAACTTGACAAAATAAAGGAGTTCTCAGTTTTGTCTCTTTGATTTGTTTCCTCTTCAAGTAGCCCTAAGCAGAGACTGTGGAAAAGCACTTTCATTGAAAGGGGTTGCCAAGCTTCCAAGAAATTATGAGTTCGGAAAAACCAGCAAATACTTTTTCACCCAATCTTGATGATACGTGGTGGTAATGACAAGTACACAAATCCCACTTGGCTCACCAAATTTGTTCTTTTAGGTTGAAGCGTTCGTTCACAGTAGCAGTTTTTATTTTCAGGTATCACTTTGTTCTCTCCTATAGAGATAGATGAATTTGGAACTCTAAATCCAACATGGTTTGCAGTAGCTCTCTGAAACTTGACAAATTAAAGGAGTTCTCTGTTTTGTCTCTATAGTTTCTTTCCTCTTCAAGTAGCCCTAGGCACAGACTGTGGAAAAGCACTTTCATTGAGAGGGGTTGCCAAGCTTCCAAGAAATTACGAGTTTCCGAAATAGCAGCAAATATTTTTTCACCCAATCTTTATGATACTTGGTGGTAATGACAAGTACACAAATCCCACTTGGCTCACCAAATTTTGTTCTTCTAGGTTGAAGCATTCGTTTATAGTAGCAGTTTTTGTATTTAGGTTTCACTCTGTTCTCTCCTATATAGATAGATGAATTTAGAACTCTAAATCCAACATGGTTTGTAGTAGCTCTTTGAAACTTGACAAAATAAAGCAGTTCTCAGTTTTGTCTCTATGGTTTGTTTCCTCTTCATGTAGCCCTAGGCACAGACTGTGGAAAAGCACTTTCATTGAGAGGTGTTGTCAAGCTTCTAAGAAATAACGAGTTTCCGAAATACCAGCAAATATTTTTTCACCCAGTCTTAATGATACTTGGTGGTAATGATCAGTACACAAAAACCACTTGGCTCACCAAATTGTGTTCTAGGTTGAAGCGTTCGTTTACAGTTGCAGTTTTTATTTTTAGGTTTCACTCTGTTCTCTCGTATATAGATAGATGAATTTGGAACTCTAAATCCCACGTCGTTTGTAGTAGCTCTTTGAAACTTGACCAAATAAAGTAGTTCTCAGTTTTGTCTCTATGGTTTGTTTCCTCTTCAAGTAGCCCTAAGCAATGACTGTGGAAAAGCACTTTCATTGAAAGGGGTTTCCATCTTTCAAGAAATTACGCGTTTCTGAAATATCAGCAAATATTTTTTCACCCGAAGTTGACGATACGTCTTGGTAATGACAAGTACACAAATCCCACTTGGCTCACCAAATTTTCTTCTTCTAGTTTGAAGCGTTCGTCTACAGTACCAGTTTTTATATTTAGGTTTCACTCTGTTCTCTCCTATATAGATAGATGAATTTGGAACTCTTAATCCAACATGGTTTGTAGTAGCTATTTGAAACTTGACAAAATAAAGTAGTTCTCAGTTTTGTCTCTATGATTTATTTCCTCTTCAAGTAGCCCTAGGCACAGACTGTGGAAAAGCACTTTCATTGAGAGGGGTTGCCAAGCTTCTAAGAAATAACGAGTTTCCGAAATACCAGCAAATATTTTTTCACCCATTCTTGATGATACTTGGTGGTAATGATCAGGACAGAAATCCCACTTGGCTCACCATATTCTATTCTTCTAGGTTTAAGCGTTCGTCTACAGTAGCAGTTTTTATATTTAGGTTTCACTCTGTTCTCTCGTATATAGATAGATGAATTTAGAACTCTAAATCCAACATCGTTTGTAGTAGCTCTTTGAAACTTGACAATACAAAGTAGTTCTCAGTTTTGTCTCTAGGGTTTGTATAGTCTTCAAGTAGCCCTAATCAGATAATGTGGAAAAGCACTTTCATTGAAATGGATTTCCAAGCTTCCAAGAAATTACGAGTTTCTTAAATACCAGCAAATATTTTTTAACCCAATCTTGATGATACTTGGTGGTAATGATCAGTACACAAATCAAACTTGACTCACCAAATTTTGTTCTTCTAGGTTGAAGCGTTCGTCTAGAGTACCAGTTTTTATATTTAGGTTTCATTCTATTCTCTCCTATACAGATAGATGAATTTGGAACTCTAAATCCAACATGGTTTGTCGTAGCTCTTTGAAACTTGACAAAATAAAGGAGTTCTCAGTTTTGTCTGCATGGTTTGTTTCCTCTTCAAGTAGCCCTAGGCACAGACTGTCTAAAAGCACTTTTATTGCGAGGGATTGCCAAGCTTCTAAGAAATAACGAGTTTCCGAAATACCAGCAAATATTTTTTCACCCAATCTTGATGATACTTTGTGGTAATGAACAGTACACAAATCCCACTTTGCTCACCAAATTTTGTTCTTCTAGGTTGAAGCATTCGTCTACAGTAGCAATATTTATATTTAAGTTTTCCTCTGTTCTCTCCTATATAGATAGATGAATTAGGAACTCTAAATCCATCATGGTTTTTAGTAGCTCTTTGAAACTTGACAATACAAAGTAGTTCTCAGTTTTGTCTCTATGGTTTGTTTCCTCTTCAAGTAGCCCTAAGCAATGACTGTGGAAAAGCACTTTCATTGAAAGGGGTTTCCATCTTTCAAGAAATTACGCGTTTCTGAAATATCGGCAAATATTTTTTCACCCGACGTTGAGGATACGTCTTGGTAATGATAAGTACACAAATCCCACTTGGCTCACCAAATTTTCTTCTTCTAGTTTGAAGCGTTCGTCTACAGTACCAGTTTTTATATTTAGGTTTCACTCTGTTCTCTCCTATATAGATAGATGAATTTGGAACTCTAAATCCAACATGGTTTGTAGTAGCTATTTGAAACTTGACAAAATAAAGTAGTTCTCAGTTTTGTCTCTATGATTTATTTCCTCTTCAAGTAGCCCTAGGCACAGACTGTGGAAAAGCACTTTCATTGAGAGGGGTTGCCAAGCTTCTAAGAAATAACGAGTTTCCGAAATACCAGCAAATATTTTTTCACCCATTCTTGATGATACTTGGTGGTAATGATCAGGACAGAAATCCCACTTGGCTCACCATATTCTATTCTTCTAGGTTTAAGCGTTCGTCTACAGTAGCAGTTTTTATATTTAGGTTTCACTCTGTTCTCTCCTATATAGATAGATGAATTTAGAACTCTAAATCCAACATTGTTTGTAGTAGCTCTTTGAAACTTGACAATACAAAGTAGTTCTCAGTTTTGTCTCTAGGGTTTGTATAGTCTTCAAGTAGCCCTAATCAGATACTGTGGAAAAGCACTTTCATTGAAATGGATTTCCAAGCTTCCAAGAAATTACGAGTTTCTTAAATACCAGCAAATATTTTTTAACCCAATCTTGATGATACTTGGTGGTAATGATCAGTACACAAATCAAACTTGACTCACCAAATTTTGTTCTTCTAGGTTGAAGCGTTCGTCTAGAGTACCAGTTTTTATATTTAGGTTTCATTCTATTCTCTCCTATACAGATAGATGAATTTGGAACTCTAAATCCAACATGGTTTGTCGTAGCTCTTTGAAACTTGACAAAATAAAGGAGTTCTCAGTTTTGTCTGCATGGTTTGTTTCCTCTTCAAGTAGCCCTAGGCACAGACTGTCTAAAAGCACTTTTATTGCGAGGGATTGCCAAGCTTCTAAGAAATAACGAGTTTCCGAAATACCAGCAAATATTTTTTCACCCAATCTTGATGATACTTTGTGGTAATGAACAGTACACAAATCCCACTTTGCTCACCAAATTTTGTTCTTCTAGGTTGAAGCATTCGTCTACAGTAGCAATATTTATATTTAAGTTTTCCTCTGTTCTCTCCTATATAGATAGATGAATTAGGAACTCTAAATCCATCATGGTTTTTAGTAGCTCTTTGAAACTTGACAATACAAAGTAGTTCTCAGTTTTGTCTCTATGGTTTGTATAGTCTTCAAGTAGCCCTAAGCAGAGACTGTGGAAAAGCACTTTCATTGAAAGGGATTTCGAATCTTCCAAGAATTTTCGAGTTTCTTATATACCAGCAAATATTTTTACACCCAATCTTGATGATACGTGGTGGTAAAGAAAGTACACAAATCCCATTTGGCTCACCAAATTTTCTTCTTCTAGGTTGAAGCGTCGTCTACAGTAGCAGTTTCTATATTTAGTTTTCCCTCTGTTATCTCTTATATAGATAGATGAATTTAAAACTCTAAATCCAACATGGTTTGTAGTAGCTCTTTGAAACTTGACCAAAAAAAGTAGTTTTCACTTTTATCTCTATGGTTTGTTTCCTCTTCAAGTAGCCCTAAGCAGAGACTGTGGTAAAGCACTTTCATTGAAAGGGGTTCCCATGCTTCCAAGAAATTACGAGTTTCCGAAATACCAGCAAATATTTTTTCACCCAATCTTGATGATACTTGGTGGTAATGATCATACACAAATCCCACGTGGCTCACCAAATTGTGTTCTTCTAGGTTGAAGCGTTCGTCTACAGTAGCAGTATTTATATTTAGGTTTCCCTCTGTTCTCTCCTATATAGATAGATGAATTTGGAACTCTAAATCCAACATCGTTTGTAGTAGCTCTTTGAAACTTGACAATACAAAGTAGTTCTCAGTTTTGTCTCTATGGTTTGTATAGTCTTCAAGTAGCCCTAATCAGATACTGTGGAAAAGCACTTTCATTGAAAGGGATTTCCAAGCTTCCAAGAAATTACGAGTTTCTTAAATACCAGCAAATATTTTTTCACCCAATCTTGATGATACTTGGTGGTGATGATCAGTACACAAATCAAACTTGACTCACCAAATTTTGTTCTTCTAGGTTGAAGCGTTCGTCTAGAGTAGCAGTTTTTATATTTAGGTTTCACTCTATTCTCTCCTGTAGAGATAGATGAATTTGGAACTCTAAATCCAACATGGTTTGTAGTAGCTCGTTGAAACTTGACAAAATAAAGGAGTTCTCAGTTTTGTCTCTATGGTTTGTTTCCTCTTCAAGTAGCCCTAGGCACAGACTGTGGAAAAGCACTTTAATTGAGAGGGGTTGCCAAGCTTCTAAGAAATAACGATTTTCCGAAATACCAGCAAATATATATTCACCCAATCTTGATAATACTTGGTGGTAATGATCATTACACAAATCCCACTTGGCTCAACAAATTTTGTTCTTCTAGGTGGAAGCGTTCGTCTACAGTAGCAATTTTTATATTTAGGTTTCACTCCGTTCTCTCTTATATGGATAGATGAATATGGAACTCTAAATCCAACATCGTTTGTAGTACCTCTTTGAAACTTGACAAGAAAAGTAGTCCTCAGTTTTGTCTTTTGATTTGCTTCCTCTTCAAGTACCCCTAGGCACAGACTGCGGAAAAGCACTTTCATTGAGAGGGGTTGCCAATCTTCTAAGAAATAACGAGTTTCCGAAATACCAGCAAATATTTTTTCACCCAATCTTGATGATACTTGGTGGTAATGATCAGTACACAAATCCCACTTGACTCACCAAATTTTCTTCTTCTAGGTTTAAGCGTTCGTCTACATTATCGGTTTTTCTATTTAGGTTTAAATCTGTTCTCTCTAATATAGATGGAAGAATTTGGAACTCTAAATCCAACATGGTTTGTAGTAGCTCTTTGAATCTTGACAAAATAACGTAGTTCTCAGTTTTGTCTCTATGATTTGTTTCGTCATCAAGTAGCCATAAGCAGAGACTATGGAAAAGCACTTTCATTGAAAGGAGTTGCCAAGCTTCCAAGAAATTATGAGTTTCGGAAATACCAGCAAATACTTTTTCACCCAATATTGATGATACGTGGTTGTAATGACAAGTACACAAATCCCACTTGGCTCACCAAATTTGTTCTTTTAGGTTGAAGCGTTCGTTCACAGTAGCAGTTTTTATTTTTAGGTTTCACTTTGTTCTCTCCTATATAGATAGATGATTTGGGAACTCTAAATCCAACATGGTTTGCAGTAGCTCTCTGAAACTTGACAAATTAAAGGAGTTCTCTGTTTTGTCTCTATGGTTTGTTTCCTCTTCATGTATCCCTAGGCACAGACTGTGGAAAAGCACTTTCATTGAGAGGGTTTGCCAAGCTTCTAAGAAATAACGAGTTTCCGAAATACGAGCAAATATTTTTTCACCCAATCTTGATGATACTTGGTGGTAATGATCAGTACACCAATCCCACTTGGCTCACCAATTTTGTTCTTCTAGGTTGAAGCGTTCGTCTACAGTATCAGTTTTTATATTAGGTTTCACTCTGTTCTCTTCTATATACATAGATGAATTTGGAATTCAAAATCCAACATGTTTTGTAGTAGCTCTTTGAAACTCTTGACAAAATAAAGTAGTTCTCAGTATTGTCTCCATGGTTTGTTCCTCTTCCAGTAGCCCTAGGCACAGACTGTGGAATAGCACGTTCATTGAGAGGGCTTGCCAAGCTTCTAAGAAATAACGAGTTTCCGAAATACCAGCAAATATTTTTTCACCCAATCTTGATGAAACGTGGTGGTAATGATCAGTACACAAGTCCCAATTGGCTCACCAAATTTTGTTCTTTTAGGTTGAAGGTTCGTTTACAGTAGCAGTTTTTTTTTTTTTTTTTAGGTTTCACTTTGTTCTCTCCTATATAGATAGATGAATTTGGAACTCTAAATCCAACATGGTTTGTAGTAGCTCTTTGAAACTTGACTAAATAAAGGAGTTCTCAGTTTTGTCTCTATGGTTTGTTTCCTCTTCATGTAGCCCTAGGCACAGACTGTGGAAAAGCACTTTCATTGAGAGGGGTTGCCAAGCTTCTAAGAAATAACGAGTTTCCGAAATACGAGCAAATATTTTTTCACCCAATCTTGATGATACTTGGTGGTAATGATCAGTACGCCAATCCCACTTGGCTCACCAATTTTGTTTTCTAGGTTGAAGAGTTCGTCTACAGTATCAGTTTTTATATTAGGTTTCACTCTGTTCTCTTCTATATAGATAGGTGAATTTGGAACTCTAAATCAAACATGGTTTGTAGTAGCTCTTGGAAACTTGACAAAATAAAGTAGTTCTCAGTATTGTCTCCATGGTTTGTTTCTCTTCAAGTAGCGCTAGGCACAGACTGTGGAAAAGCACTTTCATTGAGAGGGGTTGCCAAGCTTCTAAGAAATAACGAGTTTCCGAAATACCAGCAAACGTTTTTTCACCTAATCTTGATGATACTTGGTGGTAATGATTAGGCCACATATCCCAATTGGCTCACCAAATGTTGTTCTTCTATGTTTAAGCGTTCGTCTACAGTAGCAATTTTTATATTTAGGTTTCACTCTGTTCTCTCTTATATGGATAGATGAATATGGAACTCTAAATCCAACATGGTTTGTAGTAGCTCTTTGAATCTTGACAAAATGAAGTGTTTCTCAGTTTTGTCTCTATGGTTTGTTTCCTCTTCAAGTAGCACTAGGCACAGACTGTGGAAAAGCACTTTCATTGAAAGGGGTTGCCAAGCTTCAAAGAAATAACGAGTTTCCGAAATACTAGCAAATATTTTTTCACCCAATCTTGATGATACTTGGTGGTATTGATCGGTACACAAATGCCACTTGACTCACTAAATTTTGTTCTTCTAGTTGGAAGCGTTCATTTACAGTAGCAGTGTATATTTTTACGTTTCCCTCTGTTCAATCCAATATAGATAGCTGAGTTTGGAACTCTAAATCCAACATGGTTTGTAGTACCTCTTTGAAACTTGACCAAAAAAAGTAGTTCTCAGTTTTGTCTTTGTGATTTGTTTCCTCTTCAAGTACCCTATGCAGGGACTGTGGAAAAGCACTTTCATTGAGAGGGGTTGCCAACCTTCTAAGAAATAACGAGTTTCCGAAATACCAGCAAATATTTTTTCCCCCAATCTTGATGCTACTTGGTGGTAATGATCAGTACACAAATCCCACTTGACTCACCAAATTTTCTTCTTCTAGGTTTAAGCGTTCGTCTACAGTAGCGGTTTTTCTATTTAGGTTTAACTCTGTTCTCTCTAATATAGATGGAAGAATTTGGAACTCTAAATGCAACATGGTTTGTAGTAGCTCTTTGAATCTTGACAAAATAAAGGAGTTCTCAGTTTTGTCTCTATGGTTTGTTTCCTCTTCAAGTACCCCTAGGCATACACTGTGGAAAACCACTTTCTTTGAGAGGGGTTGCCAAGCTTCTAAGAAAAAATGAGTTTCCGAAATACCAGCAAATATTTTTTCACCCAATCTTGATGATACTTGGAAGTAATGATCAGTACACCAATCCCACTTGGCTCACCAAATTTTGTTCTTCTATGTTGAAGCGTTCGTCTACAGTACCAGTTTTAATATTAGGTTTCACTCTGTTTTCTTCTATATAGATAGATGAATTTGGAACTCTAAATCCAACATGGTTTGTAGTAGCTTTTTGAAACTTGACAAAATAAAGGAGTTCTCAGTTTTGTCTCTTTGATTTGTTTCCTCTTCAAGTAGCCCTAAGCAGAGACTGTGGAAAAGCACTTTCATTGAAAGGGGTTGCCAAGCTTCCAAGAAATTATGAGTTTCGGAAAAACCAGCAAATACTTTTTCACCCAATCTTGATGATACGTGGTGGTAATGACAAGTACACAAATCCCACTTGGCTCACCAAATTTGTTCTTTTAGGTTGAAGCGTTCGTTCACAGTAGCAGTTTTTATTTTCAGGTATCACTTTGTTCTCTCCTATATAGATAGATGAATTTGGAACTCTAAATCCAACATGGTTTGCAGCAGCTCTCTGAAACTTGACAAATAAAGGAGTTCTCTGTTTTGTCTCTATGGTTTGTTTCCTCTTCAAGTAGCCCTAGGCACAGACTGTCTAAAAGCACTTTTATTGCGAGGGTTTGCCAAGCTTCTAAGAAATAACGAGTTTCCGAAATACCAGCAAATATTTTTTCACCCAATCTTGATGATACTTTGTGGTAATGAACAGTACACAAATCCCACTTGGCTCACCAAATTTTGTTCTTCTAGGTTGAAGCGTTCGTCTACAGTAGCAATATTTATATTTAAGTTTTCCTCTGTTCTCTCCTATATAGATAGATGAATTAGGAACTCTAAATCCATCATGTTTTGTAGTAGCTCTTTGAAACTTGACAATACAAAGTAGTTCTCAGTTTTGTCTCTATGGTTTGTATAGTCTTCAAGTAGCCCTAAGCAGAGACTGTGGAAAAGCACTTTCATTGAAAGGGATTTCGAAACTTCCAAGAATTTTCGAGTTTCTTAAATACCAGCAAATATTTTTACACCCAATCTTGATGATACGTGGTGGTAATGACAAGTACACAAATCCCATTTGGCTCACCAAATTTTCTTCTTCTAGGTTGAAGCGTCGTCTACAGTAGCAGTTTCTATATTTAGTTTTCCCTCTGTTATCTCTTATATAGATAGATGAATTTAAAACTCTAAATCCAACATGGTTTGTAGTAGCTCTTTGAAACTTGACCAAAAAAAGTAGTTTTCACTTTTATCTCTATGGTTTGTTTCCTCTTCAAGTAGCCCTAAGCAGAGACTGTGGTAAAGCACTTTCATTGAAAGGGGTTCCCAAGCTTCCAAGAAATTACGAGTTTCCGAAATACCAGCAAATATTTTTTCACCCAATCTTGATGATACTTGGTGGTAATGATCATACACAAATCCCACGTGGCTCACCAAATTGTGTTCTTCTAGGTTGAAGCGTTCGTCTACAGTAGCAGTATTTATATTTAGGTTTCCCTCTGTTCTCTCCTATATAGATAGATGAATTTGGAACTCTTAATCCAACATCGTTTGTAGTAGCTCTTTGAAACTTGACAATACAAAGTAGTTCTCAGTTTTGTCTCTATGGTTTGTATAGTCTTCAAGTAGCCCTAATCAGATTCTGTGGAAAAGCACTTTCATTGAAAGGGATTTCCAAGCTTCCAAGAAATTACGAGTTTCTTAAATACCAGCAAATATTTTTTCACCCAATCTTGATGATACTTGGTGGTGATGATCAGTACACAAATCAAACTTGACTCACCAAATTTTGTTCTTCTAGGTTGAAGCGTTCGTCTAGAGTAGCAGTTTTTATATTTAGGTTTCACTCTATTCTCTCCTGTAGAGATAGATGAATTTGGAACTCTAAATCCAACATGGTTTGTAGTAGCTCGTTGAAACTTGACAAAATAAAGGAGTTCTCAGTTTTGTCTCTATGGTTTGTTTCCTCTTCAAGTAGCCCTAGGCACAGACTGTGGAAAAGCACTTTAATTGAGAGGGGTTGCCAAGCTTCTAAGAAATAACGATTTTCTGAAATACCAGCAAATATATATTCACCCAATCTTGATAATACTTGGTGGTAATGATCATTACACAAATCCCACTTGGCTCAACAAATTTTGTTCTTCTAGGTGGAAGCGTTCGTCTACAGTAGCAATTTTTATATTTAGGTTTCACTCCGTTCTCTCTTATATGGATAGATGAATATGGAACTCTAAATCCAACATCGTTTGTAGTACCTCTTTGAAACTTGACAAGAAAAGTAGTCCTCAGTTTTGTCTTTTGATTTGCTTCCTCTTCAAGTACCCCTAGGCACAGACTGCGGAAAAGCACTTTCATTGAGAGGGGTTGCCAATCTTCTAAGAAATAACGAGTTTCCGAAATACCAGCAAATATTTTTTCACCCAATCTTGATGATACTTGGTGGTAATGATCAGTACACAAATCCCACTTGACTCACCAAATTTTCTTCTTCTAGGTTTAAGCGTTCGTCTACATTATCGGTTTTTCTATTTAGGTTTAAATCTGTTCTCTCTAATATAGATGGAAGAATTTGGAACTCTAAATCCAACATGGTTTGTAGTAGCTCTTTGAATCTTGACAAAATAACGTAGTTCTCAGTTTTGTCTCTATGATTTGTTTCGTCATCAAGTAGCCATAAGCAGAGACTATGGAAAAGCACTTTCATTGAAAGGAGTTGCCAAGCTTCCAAGAAATTATGAGGTTCGAAAATACCAGCAAATACTTTTTCACCCAATATTGATGATACGTGGTTGTAATGACAAGTACACAAATCCCACTTGGCTCACCAAATTTGTTCTTTTAGGTTGAAGCGTTCGTTCACAGTAGCAGTTTTTATTTTTAGGTTTCACTTTGTTCTCTCCTATATAGATAGATGATTTGGGAACTCTAAATCCAACATGGTTTGCAGTAGCTCTCTGAAACTTGACAAATTAAAGGAGTTCTCTGTTTTGTCTCTACGGTTTGTTTCCTCTTCATGTATCCCTAGGCACAGACTGTGGAAAAGCACTTTCATTGAGAGGGTTTGCCAAGCTTCTAAGAAATAACGAGTTTCCGAAATACGAGCAAATATTTTTTCACCCAATCTTGATGATACTTGGTGGTAATGATCAGTACACCAATCCCACTTGGCTCACCAATTTTGTTCTTCTAGGTTGAAGCGTTCGTCTACAGTATCAGTTTTTATATTAGGTTTCACTCTGTTCTCTTCTATATACATAGATGAATTTGGAATTCAAAATCCAACATGTTTTGTAGTAGCTCTTTGAAACTTGACAAAATAAAGTAGTTCTCAGTATTGTCTCCATGGTTTGTTCCTCTTCCAGTAGCCCTAGGCACAGACTGTGGAATAGCACGTTCATTGAGAGGGCTTGCCAAGCTTCTAAGAAATAACGAGTTTCCGAAATACCAGCAAATATTTTTTCACCCAATCTTGATGAAACGTGGTGGTAATGATCAGTACACAAGTCCCAATTGGCTCACCAAATTTTGTTCTTTTAGGTTGAAGGGTTCGTTTACAGTAGCAGTTTTTTTTTTTTTTTTAGGTTTCACTTTGTTCTCTCCTATATAGATAGATGAATTTGGAACTCTAAATCCAACATGGTTTGTAGTAGCTCTTTGAAACTTGACTAAATAAAGGAGTTCTCAGTTTTGTCTCTATGGTTTGTTTCCTCTTCATGTAGCCCTAGGCACAGACTGTGGAAAAGCACTTTCATTGAGAGGGGTTGCCAAGCTTCTAAGAAATAACGAGTTTCCGAAATACGAGCAAATATTTTTTCACCCAATCTTGATGATACTTGGTGGTAATGATCAGTACGCCAATCCCACTTGGCTCACCAATTTTGTTTTTCTAGGTTGAAGAGTTCGTCTACAGTATCAGTTTTTATATTAGGTTTCACTCTGTTCTCTTCTATATAGATAGGTGAATTTGGAACTCTAAATCAAACATGGTTTGTAGTAGCTCTTGGAAACTTGACAAAATAAAGTAGTTCTCAGTATTGTCTCCATGGTTTGTTTCTCTTCAAGTAGCGCTAGGCACAGACTGTGGAAAAGCACTTTCATTGAGAGGGGTTGCCAAGCTTCTAAGAAATAACGAGTTTCCGAAATACCAGCAAACGTTTTTTCACCTAATCTTGATGATACTTGGTGGTAATGATTAGGCCACATATCCCAATTGGCTCACCAAATGTTGTTCTTCTATGTTTAAGCGTTCGTCTACAGTAGCAATTTTTATATTTAATTTTCACTCTGTTCTCTCTTATATGGATAGATGAATATGGAACTCTAAATCCAACATGGTTTGTAGTAGCTCTTTGAATCTTGACAAAATGAAGTGTTTCTCAGTTTTGTCTCTATGGTTTGTTTCCTCTTCAAGTAGCACTAGGCACAGACTGTGGAAAAGCACTTTCATTGAAAGGGGTTGCCAAGCTTCAAAGAAATAACGAGTTTCCGAAATACTAGCAAATATTTTTTCACCCAATCTTGATGATACTTGGTGGTAATGATCGGTACACAAATGCCACTTGACTCACTAAATTTTGTTCTTCTAGTTGGAAGCGTTCATTTACAGTAGCAGTGTATATTTTTACGTTTCCCTCTGTTCAATCCAATATAGATAGCTGAGTTTGGAACTCTAAATCCAACATGGTTTGTAGTACCTCTTTGAAACTTGACCAAAAAAAGTAGTTCTCAGTTTTGTCTTTGTGATTTGTTTCCTCTTCAAGTACCCTATGCAGGGACTGTGGAAAAGCACTTTCATTGAGAGGGGTTGCCAACCTTCTAAGAAATAACGAGTTTCCGAAATACCAGCAAATATTTTTTCCCCCAATCTTGATGCTACTTGGTGGTAATGATCAGTACACAAATCCCACTTGACTCACCAAATTTTCTTCTTCTAGGTTTAAGCGTTCGTCTACAGTAGCGGTTTTTCTATTTAGGTTTAACTCTGTTCTCTCTAATATAGATGGAAGAATTTGGAACTCTAAATGCAACATGGTTTGTAGTAGCTCTTTGAATCTTGACAAAATAAAGGAGTTCTCAGTTTTGTCTCTATGGTTTGTTTCCTCTTCAAGTACCCCTAGGCATACACTGTGGAAAACCACTTTCTTTGAGAGGGGTTGCCAAGCTTCTAAGAAAAAATGAGTTTCCGAAATACCAGCAAATATTTTTTCACCCAATCTTGATGATACTTGGAAGTAATGATCAGTACACCAATCCCACTTGGCTCACCAAATTTTGTTCTTCTATGTTGAAGCGTTCGTCTACAGTACCAGTTTTAATATTAGGTTTCACTCTGTTTTCTTCTATATAGATAGATGAATTTGGAACTCTAAATCCAACATGGTTTGTAGTAGCTTTTTGAAACTTGACAAAATAAAGGAGTTCTCAGTTTTGTCTCTTTGATTTGTTTCCTCTTCAAGTAGCCCTAAGCAGAGACTGTGGAAAAGCACTTTCATTGAAAGGGGTTGCCAAGCTTCCAAGAAATTATGAGTTTCGGAAAAACCAGCAAATACTTTTTCACCCAATCTTGATGATACGTGGTGGTAATGACAAGTACACAAATCCCACTTGGCTCACCAAATTTGTTCTTTTAGGTTGAAGCGTTCGTTCACAGTAGCAGTTTTTATTTTCAGGTATCACTTTGTTCTCTCCTATATAGATAGATGAATTTGGAACTCTAAATCCAACATGGTTTGCAGCAGCTCTCTGAAATTTGACAAATAAAGGAGTTCTCTGTTTTGTCTCTATGGTTTGTTTCCTCTTCAAGTAGCCCTAGGCACAGACTGTCTAAAAGCACTTTTATTGCGAGGGTTTGCCAAGCTTCTAAGAAATAACGAGTTTCCGAAATACCAGCAAATATTTTTTCACCCAATCTTGATGATACTTTGTGGTAATGAACAGTACACAAATCCCACTTGGCTCACCAAATTTTGTTCTTCTAGGTTGAAGCGGTCGTCTACAGTAGCAATATTTATATTTAAGTTTTCCTCTGTTCTCTCCTATATAGATAGATGAATTAGGAACTCTAAATCCATCATGTTTTGTAGTAGCTCTTTGAAACTTGACAATACAAAGTAGTTCTCAGTTTTGTCTCTATGGTTTGTATAGTCTTCAAATAGCCCTAAGCAGAGACTGTGGAAAAGCACTTTCATTGAAAGGGATTTCGAAACTTCCAAGAATTTCGAGTTTCTTAAATACCAGCAAATATTTTTACACCCAATCTTGATGATACGTGGTGGTAATGACAAGTACACAAATCCCATTTGGCTCACCAAATTTTCTTCTTCTAGGTTGAAGCGTCGTCTACAGTAGCAGTTTCTATATTTAGGTTTCCCTCTGTTATCTCTTATATAGATAGATGAATTTAAAACTCTAAATCCAACATGGTTTGTAGTAGCTCTTTGAAACTTGACCAAAAAAAGTAGTTTTCACTTTTATCTCTATGGTTTGTTTCCTCTTCAAGTAGCCCTAAGCAGAGACTGTGGTAAAGCACTTTCATTGAAAGGGGTTCCCAAGCTTCCAAGAAATTACGAGTTTCCGAAATACCAGCAAATATTTTTTCACCCAATCTTGATGATACTTGGTGGTAATGATCATACACAAATCCCACGTGGCTTACCAAATTGTGCTCTTCTAGGTTGAAGCGTTCGTCTACAGTAGCAGTATTTATATTTAGGTTTCCCTCTGTTCTCTCCTATATAGATAGATGAATTTGGAACTCTAAATCCAACATCGTTTGTAGTAGCTCTTTGAAACTTGACAATACAAAGTAGTTCTCAGTTTTGTCTCTATGGTTTGTATAGTCTTCAAGTAGCCCTAATCAGATACTGTGGAAAAGCACTTTCATTGAAAGGGATTTCCAAGCTTCCAAGAAATTACGAGTTTTTTAAATACCAGCAAATATTTTTTCACCCAATCTTGATGATACTTGGTGGTGATGATCAGTACACAAATCAAACTTGACTCACCAAATTTTGTTCTTCTAGGTTGAAGCGTTCGTCTAGAGTAGCAGTTTTTATATTTAAGTTTCACTCTATTCTCTCCTGTAGAGATAGATGAATTTGGAACTCTAAATCCAACATGGTTTGTAGTAGCTCGTTGAAACTTGACAAAATAAAGGAGTTCTCAGTTTTGTCTCTATGGTTTGTTTCCTCTTCAAGTAGCCCTAGGCACAGACTGTGGAAAAGCACTTTAATTGAGAGGGGTTGCCAAGCTTCTAAGAAATAACGATTTTCCGAAATACCAGCAAATATATATTCACCCAATCTTGATAATACTTGGTGGTAATGATCATTACACAAATCCCACTTGGCTCAACAAATTTTGTTCTTCTAGGTGGAAGCGTTCGTCTACAGTAGCAATTTTTATATTTAGGTTTCACTCTGTTCTCTCTTATATGAATAGATGAATATGGAACTCTAAATCCAACATCGTTTGTAGTACCTCTTTGAAACTTGACAAGAAAAGTAGTCCTCAGTTTTGTCTTTTGATTTGTTTCCTCTTCAAGTACCCCTAGGCACAGACTGCGGAAAAGCACTTTCATTGAGAGGGGTTGCCAATCTTCTAAGAAATAACGAGTTTCCGAAATACCAGCAAATATTTTTTCACCCAATCTTTATGATACTTGGTGGTAATGATCAGTACACAAATCCCACTTGACTCACCAAATTTTCTTCTTCTAGGTTTAAGCGTTCGTCTACATTATCGGTTTTTCTATTTAGGTTTAAATCTGTTCTCTCTAATATAGATGGAAGAATTTGGAACTCTAAATCCAACATGGTTTGTAGTAGCTCTTTGAATCTTGACAAAATAACGTAGTTCTCAGTTTTGTCTCTATGATTTGTTTCGTCATCAAGTAGCCATAAGCAGAGACTATGGAAAAGCACTTTCATTGAAAGGAGTTGCCAAGCTTCCAAGAAATTATGAGTTTCGGAAATACCAGCAAATACTTTTTCACCCAATATTGATGATACGTGGTTGTAATGACAAGTACACAATCCCACTTGGCTCACCAAATTTGTTCTTTTAGGTTGAAGCGTTCGTTCACAGTAGCAGTTTTTATTTTTAGGTATCACTTTGTTCTCTCCTATATAGATAGATGATTTGGGAACTCTAAATCCAACATGGTTTGCAGTAGCTCTCTGAAACTTGACAAATTAAAGGAGTTCTCTGTTTTGTCTCTATGGTTTGTTTCCTCTTCATGTATCCCTAGGCACAGACTGTGGAAAAGCACTTTCATTGAGAGGGTTTGCCAAGCTTCTAAGAAATAACGAGTTTCCGAAATACGAGCAAATATTTCTTCACCCAATCTTGATGATACTTGGTGTCAATGATCAGTACACCAATCCCACTTGGCTCACCAATTTTGTTCTTCTAGGTTGAAGCGTTCGTCTACATTATCAGTTTTTATATTAGGTTTCACTCTGTTCTCTTCTATATACATAGATGAATTTGGAATTCAAAATCCAACATGTTTTGTAGTAGCTCTTTGAAACTTGACAAAATAAAGTAGTTCTCAGTATTGTCTCCATGGTTTGTTCCTCTTCCAGTAGCCCTAGGCACAGACTGTGGAATAGCACGTTCATTGAAAGGGCTTGCCAAGCTTCTAAGAAATAACGAGTTTCCGAAATACCAGCAAATATTTTTTCACCCAATCTTGATGAAACGTGGTGGTAATGATCAGTACACAAGTCCCAATTGGCTCACCAAATTTGTTCTTTTAGGTTGAAGGGTTCGTTTACAGTAGCAGTTTTTTTTTTTTTTTTTTTTTTTAGGTTTCACTTTGTTCTCTCCTATATAGATAGATGAATTTGGAACTCTAAATCCAACATGGTTTGTAGTAGCTCTTTGAAACTTGACTAAATAAAGGAGTCTCAGTTTTGTCTCTATGGTTTGTTTCCTCTTCATGTAGCCCTAGGCACAGACTGTGGAAAAGCACTTTCATTGAGAGGGGTTGCCAAGCTTCTAAGAAATAACGAGTTTCCGAAATACGAGCAAATATTTTTTCACCCAATCTTGATGATACTTGGTGGTAATGATCAGTACGCCAATCCCACTTGGCTCACCAATTTTGTTTTTCTAGGTTGAAGAGTTCGTCTACAGTATCAGTTTTTATATTAGGTTTCACTCTGTTCTCTTCTATATAGATAGGTGAATTTGGAACTCTAAATCAAACATGGTTTGTAGTAGCTATTGGAAACTTGACAAAATAAAGTAGTTCTCAGTTTTGTCTCTGTGATTTGTTTCCTCTTCAAGTACCCTAAGCAGAGACTGTGGAAAAGAACTTTCATTGAATGGAGTTGCCAAGCTTCCAAGAAAAAACGAGTTTCCGAAATACGAGCAAATACTCTTTCACCAAAACTTGATGATACGTGGTGGTAATGATTAGTGCACAAATCCCACTTGCCCACATAATTTTGTTCTTCTAGGTATACGCGTTCGTCTATAGTAGCAGTTTTTATATTTAGGTTTCACTCTGTTCTCTCCTATATAGATAGATGAATTTGGAACTCTAAATCCAACATGGTTTGTAGTAGCTCTTTGACACTTGACAAAAAAAAAGGATTTCTCAGTTTTGTCTCTATGGTTTGTTGCCTCTTCAATTAGCCCTAGGCACAGACTGTGGAAAAGCACTTTCATTGAGAAGGGTTGCCAACCTTCTAAGAAATAAAGAGTATCTGAAGTACCAGCAAATATTTTTTCACCCAATGTTGATGAAACTTGGTTGTAATGATCGGTACACAAATCCCACTTGACTCACCAAATTTAGTCTTTTAGGTTGAAGCGTTCGTGTACAGTAGCAGTTTATATATTTAGGTTTCCCTCTGTTCTCTTCAATATATATATATGAATGTGGAACTCTAAATCCAACATAGTTTGTAGTAGCTCTTTGAAACTTGACAAAATAAAGGAGTTCTCAGTTTTGTCTCTTTGATTTGTTTCCTCTTCAAGTAGCCCTAAGCAGAGACTGTGGAAAAGCACTTTCATTGAAAGGGGTTGCCAAGCTTCCAAGAAATTATGAGTTTCGGAAAAACCAGCAAATACTTTTTCACCCAATCTTGATGATACGTGGTGGTAATGACAAGTACACAAATCCCACTTGGCTCACCAAATTTGTTCTTTTAGGTTGAAGCGTTCGTTCACAGTAGCAGTTTTTATTTTCAGGTATCACTTTGTTCTCTCCTATATAGATAGATGAATTTGGAACTCTAAATCCAACATGGTTTGCAGTAGCTCTCTGAAACTTGACAAATTAAAGGAGTTCTCTGTTTTGTCTCTATGGTTTGTTTCCTCTTCATGTATCCCTAGGCACAGACTGTGGAAAAGCACTTTCATTGTGAGGGGTTGCCAAGCTTCTAAGAAATAACGAGTTTCCGAAATACGAGCAAATATTTTTTCACCCAATCTTGATGATACTTGGTGGTAATGATCAGTACACCAATCCCACTTGGCTCACCAATTTTGTTCTTCTAGGTTGAAGCGTTCGTCTACAGTATCAGTTTTATTAAGGTTTCACTCTGTTCTCTACTATATATATATAGATGAGTTTGGAACTCTAAATCCAACATGGTTTGTAGTAGCTCTTTGAAACTTGATAAAATAAAGGAGTTCTCAGTTTTGTCTCTATGATTTGTTTCCTCTTCAAGTAGCCCTGAGCAGAGACTTCGGAAAAGCACTTTCATTGAAAGGGGTTGCCAAGCTTCCAAGAAATTACGAGTTTCCGAAATACCAGCAAATATTTTTTCACCCAATCTTTATGATACTTGGTGGTAATGACAAGTACACAAATCCCACTTGGCTCACCAAAGTTTGTTCTTCTAGGTTGAAGCATTCGTTTATAGTAACAGTTTTTGTATTTAGGTTTCACTCTGTTCTCTCCTATATAGATAGATGAATTTAGAACTCTAAATCCAACATGGTTTGTAGTAGCTCTTTGAAACTTGACAAAATAAAGGAGTTCTCAGTT
>NW_027511608.1:0-23383 GCF_048772815.1 Callospermophilus lateralis | reverse complement strand
TTTTGCCTCTGTGGATTGTTTCCTCTTCAAGTAGCCCTAAACAGAGCCTGTAGAAAAGCACTTTCATTTGAAAGGGGTTGCCAAGCTTCCAAGAAATTACGAGTTTCCGAAATAACAGCAAACATTTTTTCACCAAATCTTGATGATGACTTGGTGAGAGTGAACAAGTACAGAAAACCAACTTTGCTCACCCATTTTATCTTCTAGGTTGAAACGTTCTGTTTAAAGTAACAGTTTGAATTTTTAGGTTTCATCTGTTCTCTCCTATATAGATATATGAAATTGGAAAACTACATCCAAACACTGGTTTGTGCTAGCTCTTTGAAACTTGAAAAAATAAAGTAGTTCTCAGTTTAGTATCCTTGGTTTGTTTCCACTTCAAGTGGCCCTTAGCAGAGACTGTGGAAAAACACTTTCATTTGAAAGGGTTTGCCAAGCTCCTAGAAAATACGAGTTTCGAAATACAGCAAAATTTTTTCACCAAATCTTGATGATACTTTGTGGTATAGATCAGTACACAAATCCCACTTGGCTTACCACATTTTGTTCTTCTAGGTTGAAGCGTTCGTTTCCAGTAGCAGTTTTATTTTTAGGTTTCACTCTGTACTTTCCTATGTAGATAGAGGAATTTGAAACTCCTAATCAGCAAGGTGTGTAGTGGCTCTTGAAACTTGATTAAATGAAGTAGTTTCTGTTCTATCTCTATGGTTTGTTTTCTCTTCAAGTAGCCCTAAGCAGAGACTGTGGAAAAGCACTTTCATTGAAAGGTGTTGCCAAGCTTCCAAAAAATTACTAGTTTCCGAAATACCAGCAAATATTTTTTCACCAAATCTTGATGATACTTGGTGGTAATGATCAGTTCACTAATCCCACTTGGCTGCCCAATTTTTATTCTTCTAGGTTGAAGCATTCGTTTCCAGTAACAGTTTGAATTTTTAGGTTTCACTCTGTTTTCTCCTACATAGATAGCTGTGTTTGGAATTCTAAATCAAACACGGTTTGTGCTAGCTCCTTGAAACTTGACCAAATGAAGTAGTTCTAAGTTCTATCTCTATGGTTTGTTTCCTCTTGAAGTACACCATGAAGAGACTGGCGAAAAACACTTTCGTTTGAAAGGGGTTGCCAAGCTTCCAAAAAACTACTAGTTTGCTGAAATCTCAGCAAACATTTTTTCACCAAATCTGGATGATATTTGGTGGTAATGATCAGTTCACTAATCCCACTTGGCTGCCCAATTTTTATTCTTCTAGGTTGAAGCGTTCGTTTCCAGTAACAGTTTGAATTTTTAGGTTTCACTCTGTTTTCTGCTATATAGTTAGATGTGTTTGAAACTCTAAATCAATCACGGTTTGTGCTAGCTCCATGAAACTTGACCAAATGAAGTAGTTCTATGTTCTATCTGTATGGTTTGTTTCCTCTTGAAGTACCAGATGCAGAGACTGGCGAAAAACACTTTCGTTTGAAAGGGGTGGCCAAGCTTCCAAAAAACTACTAGTTTGCTGAAATCTCAGCAAACATTTTTTCACCAAATCTTGATGATACTTGGTGGTAATGATCAGTTCACTAATCCCATTTGGCTTCAAAATTTTTATTCCTCTAGGTTGAAGAGTTCGTTTCCAGTAACAGTTTGAATTTTTAGGTTTCACTCTGTTTTCTGCTATATAGTTAGATGTGTTTAAAATTCTAAATCAACACGGTTTGTGCTAGCTCCTTAAAACTTGACCAAATGAAGTGGTTCTAAGTTCTATCTCTATGGTTTGTTTCCTCTTGAAGCACCCCATGTAGAGACTGGCGAAAAACACATTCGTTTCAAAGGGGTTGCCAAGCTTCCAAAAAACTACTAGTTTGCTGAAATCTCAGCAAACATTTTTTCACCAAATCTTGATGATACTTGGTGGTAATGATCAGTTCACTAATCCCACTTGGCTGCCCAATTTTCATTCTTCTAGGTTGAAGCATTCGTTTCCAGTAACAGTTTGAATTTTTAGGTTTCACTCTGTTTTCTCCTACATAGATAGCTGTGTTTGGAATTCTAAATCAAACACGGTTTGTGCTAGCTCCTTGAAACTTGACCAAATGAAGTAGTTCTACGTTCTATCTCTATGGTTTGTTTCCTCTTGAAGTACCCCGTGCAGAGACAGGCGAAACACACTTTCGTTTGAAAGGGGTTGCCAAGCTTCCAAAAAACTACTAGTTTGCTGAAATCTCAGCAAACATTTGTTCACCAAATCTTGATGATACTTGGTGGTAATGATCAGTTCACGAATCCCACTTGGCTGCCCAATTTTCATTCTTCTAGGTTGAAGCATTCGTTTCCAGTAACAGTTTGAATTTTTAGGTTTCACTCTGTTTTCTCCTACATAGATAGCTCTGTTTGGAATTCTAAATCAAACACGGTTGTGCTAGCTTCTTGAAACTTGACCAAATTAAGTAGTTCTAAGTTGTATCTCTATGGTTTGTTTCCTCTTGAAGTACCCCATGCAGAGACTGGCGAAAAACACTTTCGTTTGAAAGGGGTTGCCAAACTTCCAAAAAACTACTAGTTTGCTGAAATCTCAGCAAGCATTTTTTCACCAAATCTTGATGATACTTGGTGGTAATGATCAGTTCACTAATCCCACTTGGCTGCCCAATTTTTATTCTTCTAGGTTGAAGCGTTCGTTTCCAGTAACAGTTTGAATTTTTAGGTTTCACTCTGTTTTCTGCTATATAGTTAGATGTGTTTGAAACTCTAAATCAAACACGGTTTGTGCTAGCTCCTTGAAACTTGACCAAATGAAGTAGTTCTAATTTCTATCTCTATAGTTTGTTTCTTCTTGAAGTACCCCATGCAGAGACTGGCGAAAAACACTTTCGTTTGAAAGGGGTGGCCAAGCTTCCAAAAAACTACTAGTTTGCTGAAATCTCAGCAAACATTTTTTCACCAAATCTTGATGATACTTGGTGGTAATGATCAGTTCACTAATCCCACTTGGCTGCCCAATTTTTATTCTTCTAGGTTGAAGCATTCGTTTCCAGTACCAGTTTGAATTTTTAGTTTTCACTCTGTTTTCTCCTACATAGATAGCTGTGCTTGGAATTCTAAATCAAACACGGTTTGTGCTAGCTCCTTGAAACTTGACCAAATGAAGTAGTTCTAAGTTCTATCTCTATGGTTTGTTTCCTCTTGAAATACCCCATGCAGAGACTGGCGAAACACACTTTCGTTTGAAAGGGGTTGCCAAGCTTCCAAAAAACTACTAGTTTGCTGAAATCTCAGCAAACCTTTTTTCACCAAATCTTGATGATACTTGGTAGTAATGATCAGTTCACTAATCCCACTTGGCTGCCCAATTTTCATTCTTCTAGGTTGAAGCATTCGTTTCCAGTAACAGTTTGAATTTTTAGGTTTCACTCTGTTTTCTCCTACATAGATAGCTGTGTTTGGAATTCTAAATCAAACACGGTTTGTGCTAGCTCCTTGAAACTTGACCAAATGAAGTAGTTCTAAGTTCTATCTCTATGGTTTGTTTCCTCTTGAAGTACCCCATGCAGAGACTGGCGAAAAACACTTTCGTTTGAAAGGGGTTCCCAAGCTTCCAAAAAACTACTAGTTTGCTGAAATCTCAGCAAACATTTTTTCACCAAATCTTGTTGATACTTGGTGGTAATGATCAGTTCACTAATCCCACTTGGCTGCCCACTTTTCATTCTTCTAAGTTGAAGCATTCGTTTCCAGTAACAGTTTGAATTTTTAGGTTTCACTCTGTTTTCTCCTACATAGATAGCTCTGTTTGGAATTCTAAATCAAACACGGTTTGTGCTAACTTCTTGATACTTGAAAAATGAAGTAGTTCTAATTTCTATCTCTATGGTTTGTTTCCTCTTGAAGTACCCCATGCAGAGACTGGCGAAAAACACTTTGTTTGAAAGGTTTGCCAAACTTCCAAAAAACTACTAGTTTGCTGAAATCTCAGCAAACATTTTTTTCACCAAATCTTGATGATACTTGGTGGTAATGATCAGTTCACTAATCCCACTTGGATGCCCAATTTTTATTCTTCTAGGTTGAAGCGTTCGTTTGAAGTAACAGTTTGAATTTTTAGGTTTCACTCTATTTTCTGCTGTATAGTTAGATGTGTTTGAAACTTTAAATCAAACACGGTTTGTGCTAGCTCCTTGAAACTTGATGAAATGAAGTAGTTCTAAGTTCTATCTCTATGGTTTGTTTCCTCTTGAAGACCCCATGCAGAGACTGGCGAAACACACTTTCGTTTGAAAGTTGTTGCCAAGCTTCCAAAAAACTACTAGTTTGCTGAAATCTCAGCAAACATTTTTTCACCAAATCTTGATGATACTTGGTGGTAATGATCAGTTCACTAATCCCACTTGGCTGCCCAACTTTCATTCTTCTAGGTAGAAGCATTCGTTTCCAGTAACAGTTTGAATTTTTAGGTTTCACTCTGTTTTCTCCTACATAGATAGCTGTCTTTGGAATTCTAAATCAAACACGGTTTGTGCTAGCTCCTTGAAACTTGACCAAATGAAGTAGTTCTAAGTTCTATCTCTATGGTTTGTTTCCTCTTGAAGTACACCATGAAGAGACTGGCGAAACACACTTTCGTTTGAAAGGGGTTGCCAAGCTTCCAAAAAACTACTAGTTTGCTGAAATCTCAGCAAACATTTTTTCACCAAATCTGGATGATATTTGGTGGTAATGATCAGTTCACTAATCCCACTTGGCTGCCCAATTTTTATTCTTCTAGGTTGAAGAGTTCGTTTCCAGTAACAGTTTGAATTTTTAGGTTTCACTCTATTTTCTGCTATATAGTTAGATGTGTTTGAAACTCTAAATCAATCACGGTTTGTGCTAGCTCCATGAAACTTGACCAAATGAAGTAGTTCTAAGTTCTATCTGTATGGTTTGTTTCCTCTTGAATTACCCCATGCAGAGACTGGCGAAAAACACTTTCGTTTGAAAGGGGTGGCCAAGCTTCCAAAAAACTACTTGTTTGCTGAAATCTCAGCAAACATTTTTTCACCAAATCTTGATGATACTTGGTGGTAATGATCAGTTCACTAATCCCACTTGGCTGCCCAATTTTATTCTTCTAGGTTGAAGCGTTCGTTTCCAGTAACAGTTTGAATTTTAGGTTTCACTCTGTTTTCTGCTATATAGTTAGATGTGTTTAAAACTCTAAATCAAACACGGTTTGTGCTAGCTCCTTAAAACTTGACCAAATGAAGTGGTTCTAAGTTCTATCGCTATGGTTTGTTTCCTCTTGAAGTACTCCATGCAGAGACTGGCGAAAAACACATTCGTTTGAAAGGGGTTGCCAAGCTTCCAAAAAACTACTAGTTTGCTGAAATCTCAGCAAACATTTTTTCACCAAATCTTGATGATACTTGGTGGTAATGATCAGTTCACTAATCACACTTGGCTGCCCAATTTTCATTCTTCTAGGTTGAAGCATTCGTTTCCAGTAACAGTTTGAATTTTTAGGTTTCACTCTGTTTTCTCCTACATAGATAGCTGTGTTTGGAATTCTAAATCAAACACGGTTTGTACTAGCTCCTTGAAACTTGACCAAATAAAGTAGTTCTAAGTTCTATCTGTATGGTTTGTTTCCTCTTGAAGTACCCCATGCAGAGACTGGCGAAAAACACTTTCGTTTGAAAGGGGTTGCCAAACTTCCAAAAAACAACTAGTTTGCTGAAATCTCAGCAAACATTTTTTTCACCAAATCTTGATGATACTTGGTGGTAATGATCAGTTCACTAATCCCACTTGGATGCCCAATTTTTATTCTTCTATGTTGAAGAGTTCGTTTCCAGTAACAGTTTGAATTTTTAGGTTTCACTCTGTTTTCTGCTATATAGTTAGATGTGTTTGAAACTCTAAATCAAACACGGTTTGTGCTAGCTCCTTGAAACTTGACCAAATGAAGTAGTTCTAAGTTCTATCTCTATGGTTTGTTTCCTCTTGAAGTACCCCATGCAGAGACTGGCGAAAAACACTTTCGTTTGAAAGGGGTTGCCAAGCTTCCAAAAAACTACTAGTTTGCTGAAATCTCAGCAAACTTTTTTTCACCAAATCTTGATGATACTTGGTGGTAATGATCAGTTCACTAATCCCACTTGGCTGCCCAATTTTTATTCTTCTAGGTTGAAGCATTCGTTTCCAGTAACAGTTTGAATTTTTAGGTTTCACTCTGTTTTCTCCTACATAGATAGCTGTGTTTGGAATTCTAAATCAAACACGGTTTGTGCTAGCTCCTTGAAACTTGACCAAATGAAGTAGTTCTAAGTTCTATCTCTATGGTTTGTTTCCTTTTGAAGTACCCCATGCAGAGACTGGCGAAACACACTTTCGTTTGAAAGGGGTTGCCAGGTTCCAAAAAACTACTAGTTTTTTGAAATCTCAGAAAACTTTTTTTCACCAAATCTTGATAATACTTGGTGGTAATGATCAGTTCACTAATCCCACTTGGCTGCCCAATTTACATTCTTCTAGGTTGAAGCATTCGTTTCCAGTAACAGTTTGAATTTTTAGGTTTCACTCTGTTTTCTCCTACATAGATGGCTGTGTTTGGAATTCTAAATCAAACACGGTGTGTGCTAGCTCCTTGAAACTTGACCAAATGAAGTAGTTCTAAGTTCCATCTCTATGGTTTTTTTCCTCTTGAAGTACACCATGAAGAGACTGGCGAAAAACACTTTCGTTTGAAAGGGGTTGCCAACCTTCCAAAAAACAACTAGTTTGCTGAGATAAACTTTTTTTCACCAAATCTGGATGATATTTGGTGGTAATGATCAGTTCACTAATCCCACTTGGCTGCCCAATTTTTATTCTTCTAGGTTGAAGCGTTCGTTTCCAGTAACAGTTTGAATTTTTTGGTTTCACTCTGCTTTCTCCTACATAGATAGCTGTGTTTGGAATTCTAAATCAAACACGGTTTGTGCTAGCTCCTTGAAACTTGACCAAATGAAGTAGTTCTAAGTTCTATCTGTATGGTTTGTTTCCTCTTGACGTACCCCATGCAGAGGCTGGCGAAAAACACTTTCGTTTGAAAGGGGTTGCCAAGCTTCCAAAAAACTACTAGTTTGCTGAAATCTCAGGAAACATTTTTTCACCAAATCTTGATGATACTTGGTGGTAATGATCAGTTCACTAATCCCACTTGGCTGCCCAATTTTCATTCTTCTAGGTTGAAGCATTCGTTTCCAGTAACAGTTTGAATTTTTAGGTTTCACTCTGTTTTCTCCTACAAAGATAGCTGTGTTTGGAATTCTAAAAAAAACACGGTTTGTGCTAGCTACTTGAAACTTGACCAAATGAAGTCGTTCTACGTTCTATCTCTATGGTTTGTTTCCTCTTGAAGTACCCCATGCAGAGACTGGCGAAACACACTTTCGTTTGAAAGGGGTTGCCAAGCTTCCAAAAAATTACTAGTTTGCTGAAATCTCAGGAAACATTTTTTCACCAAATCTTGATGATACTTGGTGGTAATGATCAGTTCACTAATCCCACTTGGATGCCCAATTTTTATTCTTCTAGGTTGAAGCGTTCGTTTCCAGTAACAGTTTGAATTTTTAGGTTTCACTCTGTTTTCTGCTATATATTTAGATGTGTTTGAAACTCTAAATCAAACACGGTTTGTGCTAGCTCCTTGAAACTTGACCAAATGAAGTAGTTCTAAGTTCTATCTCTATGGTTTGTTTCCTCTTGAAGTACCCCATGCAGAGACTGGCGAAAAACACTTTCGTTTGAAAGGGGTGGCCAAGCTTCCAAAAAACTACTATTTTGCTGAAATTTCAGCAAACATTTTTTCACCAAATCTTGATGATACTTGGTGGTAATGATCAGTTCACTAGTCCCACTTGGCTGCCCAATTTTTATTCTTCTAGGTTGAAGCATTCGTTTCCAGTACCAGTTTGAATTTTTAGTTTTCACTCTGTTTTCTCCTTCATTGATAGCTGTGTTTGGAATTCTAAATCAAACACGGTTTGTGCTAGCTCCATGAAACTTGACCAAATGAAGTAGTTCTAAGTACTATCTGTATGGTTTGTTTCCTCTTGAAGTACCCCATGCAGAGACTGGCGAAAAACACTTTCGTTTGAAAGGGGTTGCCAAGCTTAAAAAAAACTACTAGTTTGCTGAAATTTCAGCAAACATTTTTTCACCAAATCTTGATGATACTTGGTGGTAATTATCAGTTCCCAAATCCCACTTGGCTGCCCAATTTTTATTCTTCTAGGTTGAAGCATTCGTTTCCAGTAACAGTTTGAAATTTTAGGTTTCACTCTGTTTTCTCCTACATAGATAGCTGTGTTTGGAATTCTAAATCAAACACGGTTTGTGCTAGCTCCTTGAAACTTGACCAAATGAAGTAGTTCTAAGTTCTATTTCTATGGTTTGTTTCCTCTTGAAATACCCCATGCAGAGACTGGCGAAACACACTTTCGTTTGAAAGGGGTTGCCAAGCTTCCAAAAAACTACTAGTTTGCTGAAATCTCAGCAAACATTTTTTCACCAAATGTTGATGATACTTGGTGGTAATGATCAGTTCACTAATCCCACTTGGCTGCCCAATTATCATTCTTCTAGGTAGAAGCATTCGTTTCCAGTAACAGTTTGAAATTTTAGGTTTCACTCTGTTTTCTGCTATATAGTTAGATGTGTTTGAAACTCTAAATCAAACACGGTTTGTGCTAGCTCCATGAAACTTGACCAAATGAAGTAGTTCTAAGTTCTATCTGTATGGTTTGTTTCCGCTTGAAGTACCCCATGCAGAGACATGCGAAAAACACTTTCGTTTGAAAGGGGTTGCCAAGCTTCCAAAAAACTACTAGTTTGCTGAAATCTCAGGAAACATTTTTTCACCAAATTTTGATGATACTTGGTGGTAATGATCAGTTCACTAATCCCACTTATCTGCCCAATTTTCATTCTTCTAGGTTGAAGCATTCGTTTCCAGTAACAGTTTGAATTTTTAGGTTTCACTCCGTTTTCTCCTACATAGATAGCTGTGTTTGGAATTCTAAATCAAACACGGTTTGTGCTAGCTCCTTGAAACTTGACCAAATGAAGTAGTTCTAAGTTCTATCTCTATGGTTTGTTTCCTCTTGAAGTACCCCATGCAGAGACTGGCGAAACACACTTTCGTTTGAAAGGGGTTGCCAAGCTTCAAAAAACTACTAGTTTGCTGAAATCTCAGCAAACATTTTTTTACCAAATCTTGATGATACTTGGTGGTAATGATCAGTTCACTAATCCCACTTGGATGCCCAATTTTTATTCTTCTAGGTTGAAGCGTTCGTTTCCAGTAACAGTTTGAATGTTTAGGTTTCACTCTGTTTTCTGCTATATATTTAGATGTGTTTGAAACTCTAAATCAAACACGGTTTGTGCTAGCTCCTTGAAACTTGACCAAATGAAGTAGTTCTAAGTTCTATCTCTATGGTTTGTTTCCTCTTGAAGTACCCCATGCAGAGACTGGCGAAAAACACTTTCGTTTGAAAGGGGTTGCCAAGCTTCCAAAAAACTACTATTTTGCTGAAATTTCAGCAAACATTTTTTCACCAAATCTTGATGATACTTGGTGGTAATGATCAGTTCACTAGTCCCACTTGGCTGCTCAATTTTTATTCTTCTAGGTTGAAGCATTCGTTTCCAGTACCAGTTTGAATTTTTAGTTTTCACTCTGTTTCTCCTTCATAGATAGCTGTGTTTGGAATTCTAAATCAAACACGGTTTGTGCTAGCTCCATGAAACTTGACCAAATGAAGTAGTTCTAAGTTCTATCTGTATGGTTTGTTTCCTCTTGAAGTACCCCATGCAGAGACTGGCGAAAAACACTTTCATTTGAAAGGGGTTGCCAAGCTTCCAAAAAACTACTAGTTTGCTGAAATCTCAGCAAACATTTTTTCACCAAATCTTGATGATACTTGGTGGTAATTATCAGTTCCCTAATCCCACTTGGCTGCCCAATTTTTATTCTTCTAAGTTGAAGCATTCGTTTCCAGTAACAGTTTGAAATTTTAGGTTTCACTCTGTTTTCTCCTACATAGATAGCTGTGTTTGGAATTCTAAATCAAACACGGTTTGTGCTAGCTCCTTGAAACTTGACCAAATGAAGTAGTTCTAAGTTCTATTTCTATGGTTTGTTTCCTCTTGAAATACCCCATGCAGAGACTGGCGAAACACACTTTCGTTTGAAAGGGGTTGCCAAGCTTAAAAAAAACTACTAGTTTGCTGAAATCTCAGCAAACATTTTTTCACCAAATGTTGATGATACTTGGTGGTAATGATAAGTTCACTAATCCCACTTGGCTGCCCAATTATCATTCTTCTAGGTAGAAGCATTCGTTTCCAGTAACAGTTTGAAATTTTAGGTTTCACTCTGTTTTCTGCTATATAGTTAGATGTGTTTGAAACTCTAAATCAAACACGGTTTGCGCTAGCTCCATGAAACTTGACCAAATGAAGTAGTTCTAAGTTCTATCTGTATGGTTTGTTTCCTCTTGAAGTACCCCATGCAGAGACAAGCGAAAAACACTTTCGTTTGAAAGGGGTTGCCAAGCTTCCAAAAAACTACTAGTTGGCTGAAATCTCAGGAAACATTTTTTCACCAAATTTTGATGATACTTGGTGGTAATGATCAGTTCACTAATCCCACTTGGCTGCCCAATTTTCATTCTTCTAGGTTGAAGCATTCGTTTCCAGTAACAGTTTGAATTTTTAGGTTTCACTCTGTTTTCTCCTACATAGATAGCTGTGTTTGGAATTCTAAATCAAACACGGTTTGTGCTAGCTCCTTGAAACTTGACAAAATGAAGTAGTTCTAAGTTCTATCTCTATGGTTTGTTTCCTCTTGAAGTACCCCATGCAGAGACTGGCGAAACACACTTTCGTTTGAAAGGGGTTGCCAAGCTTCGAAAAACTACTAGTTTGCTGAAATCTCAGCAAACATTTTTCACCAAATCTTGATGATACTTGGTGGTAATGATCAGTTCACTAATCCCACTTGGCTGCCCAATTTTCATTCTCTAGGTTGAAGTATTCATTTCCAGTAACAGTTTGAAATTTTAGGTTTCACTCTGTTTTCTCCTACATAGATAGCTGTGTTTGGAATTCTAAATCAAACACGGTTTGTGCTAGCTCCTTGAAACTTGAGCAAATGAAGTAGTTCTAAGTTCTATCTCTATAGTTTGTTTCCTCTTGAAGTACCCCATGCAGAGACTGGCAAAAAACACTTTCATTTAAAAGGGGTTGCCAAGCTTCCAAAAAACTACTAGTTTGCTGAAATCTCAGCAAACATTTTTTCACCAAATCTGGATGATATTTGGTGGTAATGATCAGTTCACTAATCCCACTTGGCTGCCCAATTTTTATTCTTCTAGGTTGAAGCGTTCGTTTCCAGTAACAGTTTGAAATTTTAGGTTTCACTCTGTTTTCTGCTATATAGTTAGACGTGTTTGAAACTCTAAATCAAACACGGTTTGTGCTAGCTCCATGAAACTTGACAAAATGAAGTTGTTCTAAGTTCTATCTGTATGGTTTGTTTCCTCTTGAAGTACCCCATGCAGAGACTGGCAAAAAACACTTTCGTTTGAAAGGGGTTGCCAAACTTCCAAAAAACTACTAGTTTGCTGAAATCTCAGCAAACATTTTTTCACCAAATCTTGATGATACTTGGTGGTAATGATCAGTTCACTAATCCCACTTGGCTGCCCAATTTTTATTCTTCTAGGTTGAAGCATTCGTTTCCAGTAACAGTTTGAATTTTTAGGTTTCACTCTGTTTTCTCCTACATAGATAGCTGTGTTTGGAATTCTAAAACAATAACGGTTTGTGCTAGCTCCTTGAAACTTGACCAAATGAAGTAGTTCTAAGTTCTGTCTCTATGGTTTGTTTCCTCTTGAAGTACCCCATGCAGAGACTGGCGAAACACACTTTCGTTTGAAAGGGGTTGCCAAGCTTCCAAAAAACTACTAGTTTGCTGAAATCTCAGCAAACATTTTTTCACCAAATCTTGATGATACTTGGTGGTAATGATCAGTACACTAATCCCACTTGGCTGCCCAATTTTCATTTTCTAGGTTGAAGCATTCGTTTCCAGTAACAGTTTGAATTTTTAGGTTTCACTCTATTTTCTGCTGTATAGTTAGATGTGTTTGAAACTTTAAATCAAACACGGTTTGTGCTAGCTACTTGAAACTTGATTAAATGAAGTAGTTCTAAGTTCTATCTCTATGGTTTGTTTCCTCTTGAAGTACCCCATGCAGAGACTGGCGAAACACACTTTCGTTTGAAAGGGGTTGCCAAGCTTCCAAAAAACTACTAGTTTGCTGAAATCTCAGCAAACATTTTTTCACCAAATCTGGATGATATTTGGTGGTAATGATCAGTTCACTAATCCCACTTGGCTGCCCAATTTTTATTCTTCTAGGTTGAAGAGTTCGTTTCCAGTAACAGTTTGAATTTTTAGGTTTCACTCTATTTTCTGCTATATAGTTAGATGTGTTTGAAACTCTAAATCAATCACGGTTTGTGCTAGCTCCATGAAACTTGACCAAATGAAGTAGTTCTAAGTTCTATCTGTATGGTTTGTTTCCTCTTGAATTACCCCATGCAGAGACTGGCGAAAAACACTTTCGTTTGAAAGGGGTGGCCAAGCTTCCAAAAAACTACTTGTTTGCTGAAATCTCAGCAAACATTTTTTCACCAAATCTTGATGATACTTGGTGGTAATGATCAGTTCACTAATCCCACTTGGCTGCCCAATTTTATTCTTCTAGGTTGAAGCGTTCGTTTCCAGTAACAGTTTGAATTTTAGGTTTCACTCTGTTTTCTGCTATATAGTTAGATGTGTTTAAAACTCTAAATCAAACACGGTTTGTGCTAGCTCCTTAAAACTTGACCAAATGAAGTGGTTCTAAGTTCTATCGCTATGGTTTGTTTCCTCTTGAAGTACTCCATGCAGAGACTGGCGAAAAACACATTCGTTTGAAAGGGGTTGCCAAGCTTCCAAAAAACTACTAGTTTGCTGAAATCTCAGCAAACATTTTTTCACCAAATCTTGATGATACTTGGTGGTAATGATCAGTTCACTAATCACACTTGGCTGCCCAATTTTCATTCTTCTAGCTTGAAGCATTCGTTTCCAGTAACAGTTTGAATTTTTAGGTTTCACTCTGTTTTCTCCTACATAGATAGCTGTGTTTGGAATTCTAAATCAAACACGGTTTGTACTAGCTCCTTGAAACTTGACCAAATAAAGTAGTTCTAAGTTCTATCTGTATGGTTTGTTTCCTCTTGAAGTACCCCATGCAGAGACTGGCGAAAAACACTTTCGTTTGAAAGGGGTTGAAAAACTTCCAAAAAACAACTAGTTTGCTGAAATCTCAGCAAACATTTTTTTCACCAAATCTTGATGATACTTGGTGGTAATGATCAGTTCACTAATCCCACTTGGATGCCCAATTTTTATTCTTCTATGTTGAAGCGTTCGTTTCCAGTAACAGTTTGAATTTTTAGGTTTCACTCTGTTTTCTGCTATATAGTTAGATGTGTTTGAAACTCTAAATCAAACACGGTTTGTGCTAGCTCCTTGAAACTTGACCAAATGAAGTAGTTCTAAGTTCTATCTCTATGGTTTGTTTCCTCTTGAAGTACCCCATGCAGAGACTGGCGAAAAACACTTTCGTTTGAAAGGGGTGGCCAAGCTTCCAAAAAACTACTAGTTTGCTGAAATCTCAGCAAACATTTTTTCACAAAATCTTGATGATACTTGGTGGTAATGATCAGTTCACTAATCACACTTGGCTGCCCAATTTTTATTCTTCTAGGTTGAAAGTTCGTTTCCAGTAACAGTTTGAATTTTTAGGTTTCACTTTGTTTTCTGCTATATAGTTAGATGTGTTTGAAACTCTAAATCAAACACGGTTTGTGCTAGCTCCTTGAAACTTGACCAAATGAAGTAGTTCTAAGTTCTCTCTCTATGGTTTGTTTCCTCTTGAAGTACCCCATGCAGAGACTGGCGAAAAACACTTTCGTTGAAAGGGGTTGCCCAGATTCCAAAAAACTACTAGTTTGCTGAAATCTCAGCAAACATTTTTTCACCAATTCTTGATGATACTTGGTGGTAATGATCAGTTCACTAATCCCACTTGGATGCCCAATTTTTATTCTTCTAGGTTGAAGCGTTCACTTCCAGTAACAGTTTGAATTTTTAGGTTTCACTCTGTTTTCTGCTATATAGTTAGATGTGTTTGAAACTCTAAATCCAACACGGTTTGTGCTAGCTCCTTGAAAGTTGAATAAATTAAGTAGTTCTAAGTTCTATCTCTATGGTTTGTTTCCTCTTGAAGTACCCCATGCAGAGACTGGCGAAAAACACTTTCGTTTGAAAGGGGTTGCCAAGCTTCCAAAAAACTACTAGTTTGCTGAAATCTCAGCAAACTTTTTTTCACCAAATCTTGATGATACTTGGTGGTAATGATCAGTTCACTAATCCCACTTGGCTGCCCAATTTTTATTCTTCTAGGTTGAAGCATTCGTTTCCAGTAACAGTTTGAATTTTTAGGTTTCACTCTGTTTTCTCCTACATAGATAGCTGTGTTTGGAATTCTAAATCAAACACGGTTTGTGCTAGCTCCTTGAAACTTGACCAAATGAAGTAGTTCTAAGTTCTATCTCTATGGTTTGTTTCCTTTTGAAGTACCCCATGCAGAGACTGGCGAAACACACTTTCGTTTGAAAGGGGTTGCCAGGTTCCAAAAAACTACTAGTTTTTTGAAATCTCAGCAAACTTTTTTTCACCAAATCTTGATAATACTTGGTGGTAATGATCAGTTCACTAATCCCACTTGGCTGCCCAATTTACATTCTTCTAGGTTGAAGCATTCGTTTCCAGTAACAGTTTGAATTTTTAGGTTTCACTCTGTTTTCTCCTACATAGATGGCTGTGTTTGGAATTCTAAATCAAACACGGTGTGTGCTAGCTCCTTGAAACTTGACCAAATGAAGTAGTTCTAAGTTCCATCTCTATGGTTTGTTTCCTCTTGAAGTACACCATGAAGAGACTGGCGAAAAACACTTTCGTTTGAAAGGGGTTGCCAACCTTCCAAAAAACAACTAGTTTGCTGAGATAAACTTTTTTTCACCAAATCTGGATGATATTTGGTGGTAATGATCAGTTCACTAATCCCACTTGGCTGCCCAATTTTTATTCTTCTAGGTTGAAGCGTTCGTTTCCAGTAACAGTTTGAATTTTTAGGTTTCACTCTGCTTTCTCCTACATAGATAGCTGTGTTTGGAATTCTAAATCAAACACGGTTTGTGCTAGCTCCTTGAAACTTGACCAAATGAAGTAGTTCTAAGTTCTATCTGTATGGTTTGTTTCCTCTTGAAGTACCCCATGCAGAGGCTGGCGAAAAACACTTTCGTTTGAAAGGGGTTGCCAAGCTTCCAAAAAACTACTAGTTTGCTGAAATCTCAGGAAACATTTTTTCACCAAATCTTGATGATACTTGGTGGTAATGATCAGTTCACTAATCCCACTTGGCTGCCCAATTTTCATTCTTCTAGGTTGAAGCATTCGTTTCCAGTAACAGTTTGAATTTTTAGGTTTCACTCTGTTTTCTCCTACAAAGATAGCTGTGTTTGGAATTCTAAAAAAACACGGTTTGTGCTAGCTACTTGAAACTTGACCAAATGAAGTCGTTCTACGTTCTATCTCTATGGTTTGTTTCCTCTTGAAGTACCCCATGCAGAGACTGGCGAAACACACTTTCGTTTGAAAGGGGTTGCCAAGCTTCCAAAAAATTACTAGTTTGCTGAAATCTCAGGAAACATTTTTTCACCAAATCTTGATGATACTTGGTGGTAATGATCAGTTCACTAATCCCACTTGGATGCCCAATTTTTATTCTTCTAGGTTGAAGCGTTCGTTTCCAGTAACAGTTTGAATTTTTAGGTTTCACTCTGTTTTCTGCTATATATTTAGATGTGTTTGAAACTCTAAATCAAACACGGTTTGTGCTAGCTCCTTGAAACTTGACCAAATGAAGTAGTTCTAAGTTCTATCTCTATGGTTTGTTTCCTCTTGAAGTACCCCATGCAGAGACTGGCGAAAAACACTTTCGTTTGAAAGGGGTGGCCAAGCTTCCAAAAAACTACTATTTTGCTGAAATTTCAGCAAACATTTTTTCACCAAATCTTGATGATACTTGGTGGTAATGATCAGTTCACTAGTCCCACTTGGCTGCCCAATTTTTATTCTTCTAGGTTGAAGCATTCGTTTCCAGTACCAGTTTGAATTTTTAGTTTTCACTCTGTTTTCTCCTTCATTGATAGCTGTGTTTGGAATTCTAAATCAAACACGGTTTGTGCTAGCTCCATGAAACTTGACCAAATGAAGTAGTTCTAAGTACTATCTGTATGGTTTGTTTCCTCTTGAAGTACCCCATGCAGAGACTGGCGAAAAACACTTTCGTTTGAAAGGGGTTGCCAAGCTTAAAAAAAACTACTAGTTTGCTGAAATCTCAGCAAACATTTTTTCACCAAATCTTGATGATACTTGGTGGTAATTATCAGTTCCCTAATCCCACTTGGCTGCCCAATTTTTATTCTTCTAGGTTGAAGCATTCGTTTCCAGTAACAGTTTGAAATTTTAGGTTTCACTCTGTTTTCTCCTACATAGATAGCTGTGTTTGGAATTCTAAATCAAACACGGTTTGTGCTAGCTCCTTGAAACTTGACCAAATGAAGTAGTTCTAAGTTCTATTTCTCTGGTTTGTTTCCTCTTGAAATACCCCATGCAGAGACTGGCGAAACACACTTTCGTTTGAAAGGGGTTGCCAAGCTTCCAAAAAACTACTAGTTTGCTGAAATCTCAGCAAACATTTTTTCACCAAATGTTGATGATACTTGGTGGTAATGATCAGTTCACTAATCCCACTTGGCTGCCCAATTATCATTCTTCTAGGTAGAAGCATTCGTTTCCAGTAACAGTTTGAAATTTTAGGTTTCACTCTGTTTTCTGCTATATAGTTAGATGTGTTTGAAACTCTAAATCAAACACGGTTTGTGCTAGCTCCATGAAACTTGACCAAATGAAGTAGTTCTAAGTTCTATCTGTATGGTTTGTTTCCGCTTGAAGTACCCCATGCAGAGACATGCGAAAAACACTTTCGTTTGAAAGGGGTTGCCAAGCTTCCAAAAAACTACTAGTTTGCTGAAATCTCAGGAAACATTTTTTCACCAAATTTTGATGATACTTGGTGGTAATGATCAGTTCACTAATCCCACTTGGCTGCCCAATTTTCATTCTTCTAGGTTGAAGCATTCGTTTCCAGTAACAGTTTGAATTTTTAGGTTTCACTCTGTTTTCTCCTACATAGATAGCTGTGTTTGGAATTCTAAATCAAACACGGTTTGTGCTAGCTCCTTGAAACTTGACCAAATGAAGTAGTTCTAAGTTCTATCTCTATGGTTTGTTTCCTCTTGAAGTACCCCATGCAGAGACTGGCGAAACACACTTTCGTTTGAAAGGGGTTGCCAAGCTTCAAAAAACTACTAGTTTGCTGAAATCTCAGCAAACATTTTTTTACCAAATCTTGATGATACTTGGTGGTAATGATCAGTTCACTAATCCCACTTGGATGCCCAATTTTTATTCTTCTAGGTTGAAGCGTTCGTTTCCAGTAACAGTTTGAATTTTTAGGTTTCACTCTGTTTTCTGCTATATATTTAGATGTGTTTGAAACTCTAAATCAAACACGGTTTGTGCTAGCTCCTTGAAACTTGACCAAATGAAGTAGTTCTAAGTTCTATCTCTATGGTTTGTTTCCTCTTGAAGTACCCCATGCAGAGACTGGCGAAAAACACTTTCGTTTGAAAGGGGTTGCCAAGCTTCCAAAAAACTACTATTTTGCTGAAATTTCAGCAAACATTTTTTCACCAAATCTTGATGATACTTGGTGGTAATGATCAGTTCACTATTCCCACTTGGCTGCTCAATTTTTATTCTTCTAGGTTGAAGCATTCGTTTCCAGTACCAGTTTGAATTTTTAGTTTTCACTCTGTTTCTCCTTCATAGATAGCTGTGTTTGGAATTCTAAATCAAACACGGTTTGTGCTAGCTCCATGAAACTTGACCAAATGAAGTAGTTCTAAGTTCTATCTGTATGGTTTGTTTCCTCTTGAAGTACCCCATGCAGAGACTGGCGAAAAACACTTTCATTTGAAAGGGGTTGCCAAGCTTCCAAAAAACTACTAGTTTGCTGAAATCTCAGCAAACATTTTTTCACCAAATCTTGATGATACTTGGTGGTAATTATCAGTTCCCTAATCCCACTTGGCTGCCCAATTTTTATTCTTCTAAGTTGAAGCATTCGTTTCCAGTAACAGTTTGAAATTTTAGGTTTCACTCTGTTTTCTCCTACATAGATAGCTGTGTTTGGAATTCTAAATCAAACACGGTTTGTGCTAGCTCCTTGAAACTTGACCAAATGAAGTAGTTCTAAGTTTTATTTCTATGGTTTGTTTCCTCTTGAAATACCCCATGCAGAGACTGGCGAAACACACTTTCGTTTGAAAGGGGTTGCCAAGCTTCCAAAAAACTACTAGTTTGCTGAAATCTCAGCAAACATTTTTTCACCAAATGTTGATGATACTTGGTGGTAATGATCAGTTCACTAATCCCACTTGGCTGCCCAATTATCATTCTTCTAGGTAGAAGCATTCGTTTCCAGTAACAGTTTGAAATTTTAGGTTTCACTCTGTTTTCTGCTATATAGTTAGATGTGTTTGAAACTCTAAATCAAACACGGTTTGTGCTAGCTCCATGAAACTTGACCAAATGAAGTAGTTCTAAGTTCTATCTGTATGGTTTGTTTCCTCTTGAAGTACCCCATGCAGAGACAAGCGAAAAACACTTTCGTTTGAAAGGGGTTGCCAAGCTTCCAAAAAACTACTAGTTGGCTGAAATCTCAGGAAACATTTTTTCACCAAATTTTGATGATACTTGGTGGTAATGATCAGTTCACTAATCCCACTTGGCTGCCCAATTTTCATTCTTCTAGGTTGAAGCATTCGTTTCCAGTAACAGTTTGAATTTTTAGGTTTCACTCTGTTTTCTCCTACATAGATAGCTGTGTTTGGAATTCTAAATCAAACACGGTTTGTGCTAGCTCCTTGAAACTTGACCAAATGAAGTAGTTCTAAGTTCTATCTCTATGGTTTGTTTCCTCTTGAAGTACCCCATGCAGAGACTGGCGAAACACACTTTCGTTTGAAAGGGGTTGCCAAGCTTCGAAAAACTACTAGTTTGCTGAAATCTCAGCAAACATTTTTCACCAAATCTTGATGATACTTGGTGGTAATGATCAGTTCACTAATCCCACTTGGCTGCCCAATTTTCATTCTCTAGGTTGAAGTATTCATTTCCAGTAACAGTTTGAAATTTTAGGTTTCACTCTGTTTTCTCCTACATAGATAGCTGTGTTTGGAATTCTAAATCAAACACGGTTTGTGCTAGCTCCTTGAAACTTGAGCAAATGAAGTAGTTCTAAGTTCTATCTCTATAGTTTGTTTCCTCTTGAAGTACCCCATGCAGAGACTGGCAAAAAACACTTTCATTTAAAAGGGGTTGCCAAGCTTCCAAAAAACTACTAGTTTGCTGAAATCTCAGCAAACATTTTTTCACCAAATCTGGATGATATTTGGTGGTAATGATCAGTTCACTAATCCCACTTGGCTGCCCAATTTTTATTCCTCTAGGTTGAAGCGTTCGTTTCCAGTAACAGTTTGAAATTTTAGGTTTCACTCTGTTTTCTGCTATATAGTTAGACGTGTTTGAAACTCTAAATCAAACACGGTTTGTGCTAGCTCCATGAAACTTGACAAAATGAAGTTGTTCTAAGTTCTATCTGTATGGTTTGTTTCCTCTTGAAGTACCCCATGCAGAGACTGGCAAAAAACACTTTCGTTTGAAAGGGGTTGCCAAACTTCCAAAAAACTACTAGTTTGCTGAAATCTCAGCAAACATTTTTTCACCAAATCTTGATGATACTTGGTGGTAATGATCAGTTCACTAATCCCACTTGGCTGCCCAATTTTTATTCTTCTAGGTTGAAGCATTCGTTTCCAGTAACAGTTTGAATTTTTAGGTTTCACTCTGTTTTCTCCTACATAGATAGCTGTGTTTGGAATTCTAAAACAATAACGGTTTGTGCTAGCTCCTTGAAACTTGACCAAATGAAGTAGTTCTAAGTTCTGTCTCTATGGTTTGTTTCCTCTTGAAGTACCCCATGCAGAGACTGGCGAAACACACTTTCGTTTGAAAGGGGTTGCCAAGCTTCCAAAAAACTACTAGTTTGCTGAAATCTCAGCAAACATTTTTTCACCAAATCTTGATGATACTTGGTGGTAATGATCAGTACACTAATCCCACTTGGCTGCCCAATTTTCATTTTCTAGGTTGAAGCATTCGTTTCCAGTAACAGTTTGAATTTTTAGGTTTCACTCTATTTTCTGCTGTATAGTTAGATGTGTTTGAAACTTTAAATCAAACACGGTTTGTGCTAGCTACTTGAAACTTGATTAAATGAAGTAGTTCTAAGTTCTATCTCTATGGTTTGTTTCCTCTTGAAGTACCCCATGCAGAGACTGGCGAAACACACTTTCGTTTGAAAGGGGTTGCCAAGCTTCCAAAAAACTACTAGTTTGCTGAAATCTCAGCAAACATTTTTTCACCAAATGTTGATGATACTTGGTGGTAATGATCAGTTCACTAATCCCACTTGGCTGCCCAATTTTCATTCTTCTAGGTAGAAGCATTCGTTTCCAGTAGCAGTTTGAAATTTTAGGTTTCACTCTGTTTTCTCCTACATAGATAGCTCTGTTTGGAATTCTAAATCAAACACGGTTTGTGCTAGCTCCTTGAAACTTGACCAAATGAAGTAGTTCTAAGTTCCATCTCTATGGTTTGTTTCCTCTTGAAGTACACCATGAAGAGACTGGCGAAAAACACTTTCGTTTGAAATGGGTTGCCAAGCTTCCAAAAAACAACTAGTTTGCTGAAATCTCAGCAAACTTTTTTTCACCAAATCTGGATGATATTTGGTGGTAATGATCAGTTCACTAATCCCACTTGGCTGCCCAATTTTTATTCTTCTAGGTTGAAGCGTTCGTTTCCAGTAACAGTTTGAATTTTTAGGTTTCACTCTGTTTTCTGCTACATAGTTAGATGTGTTTGAAACTCTAAATCAAACACGGTTTGTGCTAGCTCCATGAAACTTGACCAAATGAAGTAGTTCTAAGTTCTATCTGTATGGTTTGTTTCCTCTTGAAGTACCCCATGCAGAGACTGGCGAAAAACACTTGCGTTTGAAAGGGGTGGCCAAGCTTCCAAAAAACTACTAGTTTGCTGAAATCTCAGCAAACATTTTTTCACCAAATCTTGATGATACTTGGTGGTAATGATCAGTTCACTAATCCCACTTGGCTGCCCAATTTTCATTCTTCTAGGTTGAAGCATTCGTTTCCAGTAACAGTTTGAATTTTTAGGTTTCACTCTGCTTTCTCCTACATAGATAGCTGTGTTTGGAATTCTAAATCAAACACGGTTTGTGCTAGCTCCTTGAAACATGACCAAATGAAGTAGTTCTAAGTTCTGTCTCTATGGTTTGTTTCCTCTTGAAGTACCCCATGCAGAGACTGGCGAAACACACTTTCGTTTGAAAGGGGTTGCCAAGCTTCCAAAAAACTACTAGTTTGCTGAAATCTCAGCAAACATTTTTTCACCAAATGTTGATGATACTTGGTGGTAATGATCAGTTCACTAATCCCACTTGGCTGCCCAATTTTCATTCTTCTAGGTAGAAGCATTCGTTTCCAGTAGCAGTTTGAAATTTTAGGTTTCACTCTGTTTTCTCCTACATAGATAGCTCTGTTTGGAATTCTAAATCAAACACGGTTTGTGCTAGGTTCTTGAAACTTGACCAAATGAAGTAGTTCTAAGTTCTCTCTCTATGGTTTGTTTCCTCTTGAAGTACCCCATGCAGAGACTGGCGAAAAACACTTTCGTTTGAAAGGGGTTGCCCAGATTCCAAAAAACTACTAGTTTGCTGAAATCTCAGCAAACATTTTTTCACCAATTCTTGATGATACTTGGTGGTAATGATCAGTTCACTAATCCCACTTGGATGCCCAATTTTTATTCTTCTAGGTTGAAGCGTTCATTTCCAGTAACAGTTTGAATTTTTAGGTTTCACTCTGTTTTCTGCTATATAGTTAGATGTGTTTGAAACTCTAAATCCAACACGGTTTGTGCTAGCTCCTTGAAACTTGAATAAATTAAGTAGTTCTAAGTTCTATCTCTATGGTTTGTTTCCTCTTGAAGTACCCCATGCAGAGACTGGCGAAAAACACTTTCGTTTGAAAGGGGTTGCCAAGCTTCCAAAAAACTACTAGTTTGCTGAAATCTCAGCAAACTTTTTTTCACCAAATCTTGATGATACTTGGTGGTAATGATCAGTTCACTAATCCCACTTGGCTGCCCAATTTTTATTCTTCTAGGTTGAAGCATTCGTTTCCAGTAACAGTTTGAATTTTTAGGTTTCACTCTGTTTTCTCCTACATAGATAGCTGTGTTTGGAATTCTAAATCAAACACGGTTTGTGCTAGCTCCTTGAAACTTGACCAAATGAAGTAGTTCTAAGTTCTATCTCTATGGTTTGTTTCCTTTTGAAGTACCCCATGCAGAGACTGGCGAAACACACTTTCGTTTGAAAGGGGTTGCCAGGTTCCAAAAAACTACTAGTTTTTTGAAATCTCAGCAAACTTTTTTTCACCAAATCTTGATAATACTTGGTGGTAATGATCAGTTCACTAATCCCACTTGGCTGCCCAATTTACATTCTTCTAGGTTGAAGCATTCGTTTCCAGTAACAGTTTGAATTTTTAGGTTTCACTCTGTTTTCTCCTACATAGATGGCTGTGTTTGGAATTCTAAATCAAACACGGTGTGTGCTAGCTCCTTGAAACTTGACCAAATGAAGTAGTTCTAAGTTCCATCTCTATGGTTTGTTTCCTCTTGAAGTACACCATGAAGAGACTGGCGAAAAACACTTTCGTTTGAAAGGGGTTGCCAACCTTCCAAAAAACAACTAGTTTGCTGAGATAAACTTTTTTTCACCAAATCTGGATGATATTTGGTGGTAATGATCAGTTCACTAATCCCACTTGGCTGCCCAATTTTTATTCTTCTAGGTTGAAGCGTTCGTTTCCAGTAACAGTTTGAATTTTTAGGTTTCACTCTGCTTTCTCCTACATAGATAGCTGTGTTTGGAATTCTAAATCAAACACGGTTTGTGCTAGCTCCTTGAAACTTGACCA
>NW_027511607.1:0-23406 GCF_048772815.1 Callospermophilus lateralis | reverse complement strand
CCAAGTGGGATTTGTTTACTGATCATTACCACCAAGTATCATCAAGATTGGGTGAAAAAATATTTGTTTTCCTTCTGTTCTTCTATATTTGATGTTTGGAAACTCGTTATTTCTTAGAAGCTTGGCAACCCCTCTCAATGAAAGTGCTTTTCCACAGTCTGTGCCTAGGGCTACTTGAAGAGGAAACAAACCATAGAGACAAATCTGAGACCTCCTTTATTTTGTCCAGTTTCAAAGAGCTACTACAAACCATGTTGGATTTAGTGTTCCAAATTCATCTATCTATATAGGAGAGAACAGAGGAAAACCTAAATATAAAAACTGCTACTGTAGACGAACGCTTCAACCTAGAAGAACAAAATTTGGTGAGCCAAGTGGGATTTGTGTACTGATCATTACCACCAAGTATCATCAAGATTGGGTGAAAAAATATTTGCTGGTATTTCGGAAACTCGTTATTTCTTAGAAGCTTGGCAACCCTCTCAATGAAAGTGCTTTTCCACAGTCTGTGCCTAGGGCTACTTGAAGAGGAAACAAACCATAGAGACAAATCTGAGACCTCCTTTATTTTGTCAAGTTTCAAAGAGCTACTACAAACCATGTTGGATTTAGAGTTCCAAATTCATCTATCTATATAGGAGAGAACAGAGAGAAACCTAAATATAAAAACTGCTACTGTAGACGAACGCTTCAACCTAGAAGAACAAAATTTGGTGAGCCAAGTGGGATTTGTGTACTGATCATGACCACCAAGTATCATCAAGATTGGGTGAAAAAATATTTGCTGGTATTTCGGAAACTCGTTATTTCTTAGAAGCTTGGGAACCCCTCTCAATGAAAGTGCTTTTCCACAGTCTGTGCCTAGGGCTACTTGAAGACGAAACAAACCATAGAGACACATCTGAGAACTCCTTTATTTTGTCAAGTTTCAAAGAGCTACTACAAACCATGTTGGATTTAGAGTTCCAAATTTATCTATCTATATAGGAGAGAACAGAGGGAAACCTAAATATAAAAACTGCTACTGTACACGAACGCTTCAACCTAGAAGAACTAAATATGGTGAGCCAAGTGGGATTTGTATACTGATCATTACCACCAAGTATCAACAAGATTGTGTGAAAAAATATTTGCTGGTATTTCGGAAACTCGTTATTTCTTAGAAGCTTGGCAACCCATCTCAATGAAAGTGCTTTCCAGAGTCTGTGCCTAGGGCTACTTGAAGAGGAAACAATCCATAGAGAGAAAACTGAGAACTGCTTTATTTTGTCAAGTTTCAAAGAGCTACTACAAACCATGTTGGATTTAGAGTTCCAAATTCACCTATCTTTATAGGAGAGAACAGAGGAAAACCTAAATATAAAAACTGCTACTGTAGACGAACGCTTCAACCTAGAAGAACAAAATTTGGTGAGCCAAGTGGGATTTGTGTACTGATCATTACCACCAAGTATCATCAAGATTGGGTGAAAAAATATTTGCTGGTATTTCGGAAACTCGTTATTTCTTAGAAGATTGGCAACCACTCTCAATGAAAGTGCTTTTCCACAGTCTGTGCCTAGGGCTACTAGAAGAGGAAACAAACCATAGAGACAAATCTGAGACCTCCTTTATTTTGTCAAGTTTCAAAGAGCTACTACAAACCATGTTGGATTTAGAGTTCCAAATTCATCTATCTATATAGGAGAGAACAGAGAGAAACCTAAATATGAAAACTGCTACTGTAGACGAACGCTTCAACCTAGAAGAACAAAATTTGGTGAGCCCAGTGGGATTTGTGTACTGATCAGTACCACCAAGTATCAACAAGATTGTGTGAAAAAATATTTGCTGGTATTTCGGAAACGCGTTATTTCTTAGAAGCTTGGCAACCCATCTCAATGAAAGTGCTTTCCAGAGTCTGTGCCTAGGGCTACTTGAAGAGGAAACAATCCATAGAGAGAAAACTGAGAACTGCTTTATTTTGTCAAGTTTCAAAGAGCTACTACAAACCATGTTGGATTTAGAGTTCCAAATTCACCTATCTATATAGGAGAGAACAGAGGAAAACCTAAATATAAAAACTGCTACTGTAGACGAACGCTTCAACCTAGAAGAACAAAATTTGGTGAGCCAAGTGGGATTTGTGTACTGATCATTACCACCAAGTATCATCAAGATTGGGTGAAAAAATATTTGCTGGTATTTCGGAAAATCGTTATTTCTTGGAAGCTTGGCAACCCCTCTCAATGAAAGTGCTTTTCCACAGTCTGTGCCTAGGGCTACTTGAAGAGGAAACAAACCATAGAGACAAATCTGAGACCTCCTTTATTTTGTCAAGTTTCAAAGAGCTACTACAAACCATGTTTGGATTTAGAGTTCCAAATTCATCTATCTATATAGGAGAGAACAGAGAGAAACCTAAATATAAAAACTGCTACTGTAGACGAACGCTTCAACCTAGAAGAACAAAATTTGGTGAGCCAAGTGGGATTTGTCTACTGATCATTACCACCAAGTATCAACAAGATTGTGTGAAAAATATTTGCTGGTATTTCGGAAACTCGTCATTTCTTAGAAGCTTGGCAACCCATCTCAATGAAAGTGCTTTTCCACAGTCTTTGCCTAGGGATACTTGAAGAGGAAACAAACCATAGAGACAAAACTCAGAACTGCTTTATTTTGTCAAGTTTCAAAGAGCTACTACAAACCATGTTGGATTTAGAGTTCCAAATTCATCTATCTATATAGGAGAGAACAGAGGGAAACCTAAATATAAAAACTGCTACTTTACACGAACGCTTCATCCTAGAAGAACTAAATTTGGTGAGCCAAGTGGGATTTGTGTACTGATCATTACCACCAAGTATCAACAAGATTGTGTGAAAAAATATTTGCTGGTATTGCGGAAATGCGTTATTTCTTAGAAGCTTGGCAACCCATCTCAATGAAAGTACTTTCCACAGTCTGTGCCTAGGGCTACTTGAAGAGGAAACAATCCATAGAGACAAAACTGAGAACTCCTTTATTTTGTCAAGTTTCAAAGAGCTACTACAAACCATGTTGGATTTAGAGTTCCAAATTCATCTATCTATATATGAGAGAACAGAGTGAAACCTAATTATAAAAACTGCTACTGTAGACGAACGCTTCAACCTAGAAGAACAAAATTTGGTGAGCCAAGTGGGATTTGTGTACTGATCATGACCACCAAGTATCATTAAGATTGGGTGAAAAAATATTTGCTGGTATTTCGGAAACTCGTTATTTCTTAGAAGCTTGGGAACCCCTCTCAATGAAAGTGCTTTTCCACAGTCTGTGCCTAGGGCTACTTGAAGACGAAACAAACCATAGAGACAAAACTGAGAACTCCTTTATTTTGTCAAGTTTCAAAGAGCTACTACAAACCATGTTGGATTTAGAGTTCCAAATTATCTATCTATATAGGAGAGAACAGAGGGAAACCTAAATATAAAAACTGCTACTGTACACGAACGCTTCAACCTAGAAGAACTAAATTTGGTGAGCCAAGTGGGATTTGTATACTGATCATTACCACCAAGTATCAACAAGATTGTGTGAAAAAATATTTGCTGGTATTTCGGAAACGCGTTATTTCTTAGAAGCTTGGCAACCCATCTCAATGAAAGTGCTTTCCAGAGTCTGTGCCTAGGGCTACTTGAAGAGGAAACAATCCATAGAGAGAAAACTGAGAACTGCTTTATTTTGTCAAGTTTCAAAGAGCTACTACAAACCATGTTGGATTTAGAGTTCCAAATTCACCTATCTATATAGGAGAGAACAGAGGAAAACCTAAATATAAAAACTGCTACTGTAGACGAACGCTTCAACCTAGAAGAACAAAATTTGGTGAGCCAAGTGGGATTTGTGTACTGATCATTACCACCAAGTATCATCAAGATTGGGTGAAAAAATATTTGCTGGTATTTCGGAAACTCGTTATTTCTTGGAAGCTTGGCAACCCCTCTCAATGAAAGTGCTTTTCCACAGTCTGTGCCTAGGGCTACTTGAAGAGGAAACAAACCATAGAGACAAATCTGAGACCTCCTTTATTTTGTCAAGTTTCAAAGAGCTACTACAAACCATGTTGGATTTAGAGTTCCAAATTCATCTATCTATATAGGAGAGAACAGAGAGAAACCTAAATATAAAAACTGCTACTGTAGACGAACGCTTCAACCTAGAAGAACAAAATTTGGTGAGCCAAGTGGGATTTGTCTACTGATCATTACCACCAAGTATCAACAAGATTGTGTGAAAAAATATTTGCTGGTATTTCGGAAACTCGTCATTTCTTAGAAGCTTGGCAACCCCTCTCAATGAAAGTGCTTTTCCACAGTCTGTGCCTAGGGCTACTTGAAGACGAAACAAACCATAGAGACAAAACTGAGAACTCCTTTATTTTGTCAAGTTTCAAAGAGCTACTACAAACCAGTTTGGATTTAGAGTTATAAATTTATCTATCTATATTAGAGAACAGAGGGAAACCTAAATATAAAAACTGCTACTGTACACGAACGCTTCAACCTAGAAGAACTAAATTTGGTGAGCCAAGTGGGATTTGTATACTGATCATTACCACCAAGTATCAACAAGATTGTGTGAAAAAATATTTGCTGGTATTTCGGAAACGCGTTATTTCTTAGAAGCTTGGCAACCCATCTCAATGAAAGTGCTTTCCAGAGTCTGTGCCTAGGGCTACTTGAAGAGGAAACAATCCATAGAGAGAAAACTGAGAACTGCTTTATTTTGTCAAGTTTCAAAGAGCTACTACAAACCATGTTGGATTTAGAGTTCCAAATTCACCTATCTATATAGGAGAGAACAGAGGAAAACCTAAATATAAAAACTGCTACTGTAGACGAACGCTTCAACCTAGAAGAACAAAATTTTGGTGAGCCAAGTGGGATTTGTTTACTGATCATTACCACCAAGTATCATCAAGATTGGGTGAAAAAATATTTGCTGGTATTTTGGAAACTCGTTATTTCTTAGAAGCTTGGCAACCCCTCTCAATGAAAGTGCTTTCCACAGTCTGTGCCTAGGGCTACTTGAAGAGGAAACAAACCATAGAGACAAATCTGAGACCTCCTTTATTTTGTCCAGTTTCAAAGAGCTACTACAAACCATGTTGGATTTAGTGTTCCAAATTCATCTATCTATATAGGAGAGAACAGAGGAAAACCTAAATATAAAAACTGCTACTGTAGACGAACGCTTCAACCTAGAAGAACAAAATTTGGTGAGCCAAGTGGGATTTGTGTACTGATCATTACCACCAAGTATCATCAAGATTGGGTGAAAAAATATTTGCTGGTATTTCGGAAACTCGTTATTTCTTAGAAGCTTGGCAACCCCTCTCAATGAAAGTGCTTTTCCACAGTCTGTGCCTAGGGCTACTTGAAGAGGAAACAAACCATAGAGACAAATCTGAGACCTCCTTTATTTTGTCAGTTTCAAAGAGCTACTACAAACCATGTTGGATTTAGAGTTCCAAATTCATCTATCTATATAGGAGAGAACAGAGAGAAACCTAAATATAAAAACTGCTACTGTAGACGAACGCTTCAACCTAGAAGAACAAAATTTGGTGAGCCAAGTGGGATTTGTGTACTGATCATGACCACCAAGTATCATCAAGATTGGGTGAAAAAATATTTGCTGGTATTTCGGAAACTCGTTATTTCTTAGAAGCTTGGGAACCCCTCTCAATGAAAGTGCTTTTCCACAGTCTGTGCCTAGGGCTACTTGAAGACGAAACAAACCATAGAGACACATCTGAGAACTCCTTTATTTTGTCAAGTTTCAAAGAGCTACTACAAACCATGTTGGATTTAGAGTTCCAAATTTATCTATCTATATAGGAGAGAACAGAGGGAAACCTAAATATAAAAACTGCTACTGTACACGAACGCTTCAACCTAGAAGAACTAAATATGGTGAGCCAAGTGGGATTTGTATACTGATCATTACCACCAAGTATCAACAAGATTGTGTGAAAAAATATTTGCTGGTATTTCGGAAACTCGTTATTTCTTAGAAGCTTGGCAACCCATCTCAATGAAAGTGCTTTCCAGAGTCTGTGCCTAGGGCTACTTGAAGAGGAAACAATCCATAGAGAGAAAACTGAGAACTGCTTTATTTTGTCAAGTTTCAAAGAGCTACTACAAACCATGTTGGATTTAGAGTTCCAAATTCACCTATCTTTATAGGAGAGAACAGAGGAAAACCTAAATATAAAAACTGCTACTGTAGACGAACGCTTCAACCTAGAAGAACAAAATTTGGTGAGCCAAGTGGGATTTGTGTACTGATCATTACCACCAAGTATCATCAAGATTGGGTGAAAAAATATTTGCTGGTATTTCGGAAACTCGTTATTTCTTAGAAGATTGGCAACCACTCTCAATGAAAGTGCTTTTCCACAGTCTGTGCCTAGGGCTACTAGAAGAGGAAACAAACCATAGAGACAAATCTGAGACCTCCTTTATTTTGTCAAGTTTCAAAGAGCTACTACAAACCATGTTGGATTTAGAGTTCCAAATTCATCTATCTATATAGGAGAGAACAGAGAGAAACCTAAATATGAAAACTGCTACTGTAGACGAACGCTTCAACCTAGAAGAACAAAATTTGGTGAGCCAGTGGGATTTGTGTACTGATCAGTACCACAAGTATCAACAAGATTGTGTGAAAAAATATTTGCTGGTATTTCGGAAACGCGTTATTTCTTAGAAGCTTGGCAACCCATCTCAATGAAAGTGCTTTCCAGAGTCTGTGCCTAGGGCTACTTGAAGAGGAAACAATCCATAGAGAGAAAACTGAGAACTGCTTTATTTTGTCAAGTTTCAAAGAGCTACTACAAACCATGTTGGATTTAGAGTTCCAAATTCACCTATCTATATAGGAGAGAACAGAGGAAAACCTAAATATAAAAACTGCTACTGTAGACGAACGCTTCAACCTAGAAGAACAAAATTTGGTGAGCCAAGTGGGATTTGTGTACTGATCATTACCACCAAGTATCATCAAGATTGGGTGAAAAAATATTTGCTGGTATTTCGGAAAATCGTTATTTCTTGGAAGCTTGGCAACCCCTCTCAATGAAAGTGCTTTTCCACAGTCTGTGCCTAGGGCTACTTGAAGAGGAAACAAACCATAGAGACAAATCTGAGACCTCCTTTATTTTGTCAAGTTTCAAAGAGCTACTACAAACCATGTTGGATTTAGAGTTCCAAATTCATCTATCTATATAGGAGAGAACAGAGAGAAACCTAAATATAAAAACTGCTACTGTAGACGAACGCTTCAACCTAGAAGAACAAAATTTGGTGAGCCAAGTGGGATTTGTCTACTGATCATTACCACCAAGTATCAACAAGATTGTGTGAAAAAATATTTGCTGGTATTTCGGAAACTCGTCATTTCTTAGAAGCTTGGCAACCCATCTCAATGAAAGTGCTTTTCCACAGTCTTTGCCTAGGGATACTTGAAGAGGAAACAAACCATAGAGACAAAACTCAGAACTGCTTTATTTTGTCAAGTTTCAAAGAGCTACTACAAACCATGTTGGATTTAGAGTTCCAAATTCATCTATCTATATAGGAGAGAACAGAGGGAAACCTAAATATAAAAACTGCTACTTTACACGAACGCTTCATCCTAGAAGAACTAAATTTGGTGAGCCAAGTGGGATTTGTGTACTGATCATTACCACCAAGTATCAACAAGATTGTGTGAAAAAATATTTGCTGGTATTGCGGAAATGCGTTATTTCTTAGAAGCTTGGCAACCCATCTCAATGAAAGTACTTTCCACAGTCTGTGCCTAGGGCTACTTGAAGAGGAACAATCCATAGAGACAAAACTGAGAACTCATAGACTCTTTATTTTGTCAAGTTTCAAAGAGCTACTACAAACCATGTTGGATTTAGAGTTCCAAATTCATCTATCTATATATGAGAGAACAGAGTGAAACCTAATTATAAAAACTGCTACTGTAGACGAACGCTTCAACCTAGAAGAACAAAAATTGGTGAGCCAAGTGGGATTTGTGTACTGATCATGACCACCAAGTATCATTAAGATTGGGTGAAAAAATATTTGCTGGTATTTCGGAACTCGTTATTTCTTAGAAGCTTGGGAACCCCTCTCAATGAAAGTGCTTTTCCACAGTCTGTGCCTAGGGCTACTTGAAGACGAAACAAACCATAGAGACAAAACTGAGAACTCCTTTATTTTGTCAAGTTTCAAAGAGCTACTACAAACCATGTTGGATTTAGAGTTCCAAATTTATCTATCTATATAGGAGAGAACAGAGGGAAACCTAAATATAAAAACTGCTACTGTACACGAACGCTTTCAACCTAGAAGAACTAAATTTGGTGAGCCAAGTGGGATTTGTATACTGATCATTACCACCAAGTATCAACAAGATTGTGTGAAAAAATATTTGCTGGTATTTCGGAAACGCGTTATTTCTTAGAACCTTGGCAACCCATCTCAATGAAAGTGCTTTCCAGAGTCTGTGCCTAGGGCTACTTGAAGAGGAAACAATCCATAGAGAGAAAACTGAGAACTGCTTTATTTTGTCAAGTTTCAAAGAGCTACTACAAACCATGTTGGATTTAGAGTTCCAAATTCACCTATCTATATAGGAGAGAACAGAGGAAAACCTAAATATAAAAACTGCTACTGTAGACGAACGCTTCAACCTAGAAGAACAAAATTTGGTGAGCCAAGTGGGATTTGTTTACTGATCATTACCACCAAGTATCATCAAGATTGGGTGAAAAAATATTTGCTGGTATTTTGGAAACTCGTTATTTCTTAGAAGCTTGGCAACCCCTCTCAATGAAAGTGCTTTTCCACAGTCTGTGCCTAGGGCTACTTGAAGAGGAAACAAACCATAGAGACAAATCTGAGACCTCCATTATTTTGTCCAGTTTCAAAGAGCTACTACAAACCATGTTGGATTTAGTGTTCCAAATTCATCTATCTATATAGGAGAGAACAGAGGAAAACCTAAATATAAAAACTGCTACTGTAGACGAACGCTTCAACCTAGAAGAACAAAATATGGTGAGCCAAGTGGGATTTGTGTACTGATCATTACCACCAAGTATCATCAAGATTGGGTGAAAAAATATTTGCTGGTATTTCGGAAACTCGTTATTTCTTAGAAGCTTGGCAACCCCTCTCAATGAAAGTGCTTTTCCACAGTCTGTGCCTAGGGCTACTTGAAGAGGAAACAAACCATAGAGACAAATCTGAGACCTCCTTTATTTTGTCAAGTTTCAAAGAGCTACTACAAACCATGTTGGATTTAGTGTTCCAAATTCATCTATCTATATAGGAGAGAACAGACAGAAACCTAAATATGAAAACTGCTACTGTAGACGAACGCTTCAACCTAGAAGAACAAAATTTGGTGAGCCAAGTGGGATTTGTGTACTGATCATTACCACCAAGTATCAACAAGATTGTGTGAAAAAATATTTGCTGGTATTTCGGAAACTCGTTATTTCTTAGAAGCTTGGCAACCCATCTCACTGAAAGTGCTTTTCACAGTCTGTGCCTAGGGCTACTTGAAGAGGAACAAACCATAGAGAAAAAACTGAGAACTCCTTTATTTTGTCAAGTTTCAAAGAGCTACTACAAACCATGTAAGTTTTAGAGTTCCCAAATTCATCTATCTATATATGAGAAAACAGAGTGAAACCTAAATATAAAAACTGCTACTGTAGAAGAACGCTTTAACCTAGAAGAACAAAATTTGGTGAGCCAAGTGGCATTTGTGTACTGATCATTAGCAACAAGTATCATCAAGATTGGGTGAAAAAATATTCGCTGGTATTTCGGAAACTCGTTATTTCTTAGAAGCTTGGCAACCCCTCTCAATGAAAGTGCTTTTCCGCAGTCTGTGCCTAGGGCTACTTGAAGAGGAAACAAACCATAGAGACAAATCTGAGAACTCCTTTATTTTGTCAAGTTTCAAAGAGCTACTACAAACCATGTTGGATTTAGAGTTCCAAATTCATCTATCTATATAGGAGAGAACAGAGGGAAACCTAAATATAAAAACTGCTACTGTACACGAACGCTTCAACCTAGAAGAACTAAATTTGGTGAGCCAAGTGGAATTTGTGTACTGATCCTTACCACCAAGTATCAACAAGATTGTGTGAAAAAATATTTGCTGGAATTGCGGAAACTCGTTATTTCTTAGAAGCTTGGCAACCCATCTCAATGAAAGTACTTTCCACAGTCTGTGCCTAGGGCTACTTGAAGAGGAAACAATCCATAGAGACAAAACTGAGAACTCCTTTATTTTGTCAAGTTTCAAAGAGCTACTACAAACCATGTTGGATTTAGAGTTCCAAATTCATCTATCTATATATGAGAGAACAGAGTGAAACCTAATTATAAAAACTGCTACTGTAGACGAACGCTTCAACCTAGAAGAACAAAATTTGGTGAGCCAAGTGGGATTTGTGTACTGATCATGACCACCAAGTATCATCAAGATTGGGTGAAAAAATATTTGCTGGTATTTCGGAAACTCGTTATTTCTTAGAAGCTTGGGAACCCCTCTCAATGAAAGTGCTTTTCCACAGTCTGTGCCTAGGGCTACTTGAAGAGGAAACAAACCATAGAGACAAATCTGAGAACTCCTTTATTTTGTCAAGTTTCAAAGAGCTACTACAAACCATGTTGGATTTAGAGTTCCAAATTTATCTATCTATATAGGAGAGAACAGAGGGAAACCTAAATATAAAAACTGCTACTGTAGACGAACGCTTCAACCTAGAAGAACAAAATTTGGTGAGCCAAGTGGGATTTGTGTACTGATCATTACCACCAAGTATCATCAAGATTGGGTGAAAAAATATTTGCTGGTATTTCGGAAACTCGTTATTTCTTAGAAGCTTGGCAACCCCTCTCAATGAAAGTCCTTTTCCACAGTCTGTGCCTAGGGCTACTTGAAGAGGAAACAAACCATAGAGACAAATCTGAGACCTCCTTTATTTTGTCAAGTTTCAAAGAGCTACTACAAACCATGTTGGATTTAGAGTTCCAAATTCATCTATCTATATAGGAGAGAACAGAGAGAAACCTAAATATAAAAACTGCTACTGTAGACGAACGCTTCAACCTAGAAGAACAAAATTTGGTGAGCCAAGTGGGATTTGTGTACTGATCTTTAGCAACAAGCATCATCAAGTTTGGGTGAAAAAATATTTGCTGCTATTTCGGAAACTCGAAATTTCTTAGAAGTTTGGCAACCCCTCTCAATGAAAGTGCTTTACCACAGTCTGTGCCTAGGACTACTTGAAGAGGAAACAAACCATAGAGACAAAACTGAGAACTCCTTTATTTTGTCAAGTTTCAAAGAGCTACTACAAACCATGTTGGATTTAGAGTTCCAAATTCATCTATTTATATGGGAGAGAACAGAGGGAAACCTAAATATAAAAACTGCTACTGTAGACGAACGCTTCAACCTAGAAGAACAAAATTTGGGGAGCCAAGTGAAATTTGTGTACTGATCCTTACCACCAAGTATCATCAAGATTGTGTGAAAAAATATTTGCTGGTATTTCGGAAACTCGTTATTTCTTAGAAGCTTGGCAACCCATCTCAATGAAAGTGCTTTTCCACAATCTGTGCCTAGGGCTACTTGAAGAGGAAACAAACCATAGAGACAAAACTGAGAACTCCTTTATTTTGTCAAGTTTCAAAGAGCTACTACAAACCATGTTGGATTTAGAGTTCCAAATTCATCTATTTATATGGGAGAGAACAGAGGGAAACCTAAATATAAAAACTGCTACTGTAGACGAATGCTTCAACCTAGAAGAACAAAATTTGGTGAGCCAAGTGGGATTTGTGTGCTAATCTTTACCACCAAGTATCATCAAGATTTGGTGAAAAAATATTTGCTGGTATTTCGGAAACTAGTTATTTCTTAGAAGCTTGGCAACCCCTCTCAATGAAGTGCTTTTCCACAGTCTGTGCCTAGGGCTACTTGAAGAGGAAACAAACCATAGAGACAAATCTGAGAACTCCTTCATTTTGTCAAGTTTCAAAGAGCTACTACAAACCATGTTGAATTTAGAGTTAAAAATTCATCTATCTATATAGGAGAGAACAGAGGGAAACCTAAATATAAAAACTGCTACTGTACACGAACGCTTCAACCTAGAAGAACTAAATTTGGTGAGCCAAGTGGGATTTGTGTACTGATCATTACCACCAAGTATCAACAAGATTGTGTGAAAAAATATTTGCTGGTATTTCGGAAACCCGTTGTTTCTTAGAAGCTTGGCAACCCATCTCAATGAAAGTGCTTTCCACAGTCTGTGCCTAGGGCTACTTGAAGAGGAAACAATCCATAGAGAGAAACCTGAGAACTGCTTTGTTTTGTCAAGTTTCAAAGAGCTACTACAAACCATGTTGGATTTAGAGTTCCAAATTCATCTATCTATATAGGAGAGAACAGAGGAAAACCTAAATATAAAAACTGCTACTGTAGACGAACGCTTCAACCTAGAAGAACAAAATTTGGTGAGCCAAGTGGGATTTGTGTACTGATCATTACCACCAAGTATCATCAAGATTGGGTGAAAAAATATTTGCTGGTATTTCGGAAACTCGTTATTTCTTAGAAGCTTGGCAACCCCTCTCAATGAAAGTGCTTTTCCACAGTCTGTGCCTAGGGCTACTTGAAGAGGAAACAAACCATAGAGACAAATCTGAGACCTCCTTTATTTTGTCAAGTTTCAAAGAGCTACTACAAACCATGTTGGATTTAGTGTTCCAAATTCATCTATCTATATAGGAGAGAACAGAGAGAAACCTAAATATGAAAACTGCTACTGTAGACGAACGCTTCAACCTAGAAGAACAAAATTTGGTGAGCCAAGTGGGATTTGTGTACTGATCATTACCACCAAGTATCAACAAGATTGTGTGAAAAAATATTTGCTGGTATTTCGGAAACTCGTTATTTCTTAGAAGCTTGGCAACCCATCTCACTGAAAGTGCTTTTCCACAGTCTGTGCCTAGGGCTACTTGAAGAGGAAACAAACCATAGAGAAAAAACTGAGAACTCCTTTATTTTGTCAAGTTTCAAAGAGCTACTACAAACCATGTAAGTTTTAGAGTTCCAAATTCATCTATCTATATATGAGAAAACAGAGTGAAACCTAAATATAAAAACTGCTACTGTAGAAGAACGCTTAAACCTAGAAGAACAAAATTTGGTGAGCCAAGTGGCATTTGTGTACTGATCATTAGCAACAAGTATCATCAAGATTGGGTGAAAAAATATTCGCTGGTATTTCGGAAACTCGTTATTTCTTAGAAGCTTGGCAACCCCTCTCAATGAAAGTGCTTTTCCACAGTCTGTGCCTAGGGCTACTTGAAGAGGAAACAAACCATAGAGACAAATCTGAGAACTCCTTTATTTTGTCAAGTTTCAAAGAGCTACTACAAACCATGTTGGATTTAGAGTTCCAAATTTATCTATCTATATAGGAGAGAACAGAGGGAAACCTAAATATAAAAACTGCTACTGTACACGAACGCTTCAACCTAGAAGAACTAAATTTGGTGAGCCAAGTGGGATTTGTGTACTAATCATTACCACCAAGTATCAACAAGATTGTGTGAAAAAATATTTGCTGGTATTTGGGAAAGTCGTTATTTCTTAGAAGCTTGGCAACCCATCTCAATGAAAGTGCTTTCCAGAGTCTGTGCCTAGGGCTACTTGAAGAGGAAACAATCCATAGAGAGAAAACTGAGAACTGCTTTATTTTGTCAAGTTTCAAAGAGCTACTACAAACCATGTTGGATTTAGAGTTCCAAATTCACCTATCTATATAGGAGAGAACAGAGGAAAACCTAAATGTAAAAACTGCTACTGTAGACGAACGCTTCAACCTAGAAGAACAAAATTTGGTGAGCCAAGTGGGATTTGTGTACTGATCATTACCACCAAGTATCATCAAGATTGGGTGAAAAAATATTTGCTGGTATTTCGGAAACTTGTTATTTCTTAGAAGCTTGGCAACCCCTCTCAATGAAAGTGCTTTTCCACAGTCTGTGCCTATGGCTACTTGAAGAGGAAACAAACCATAGAGACAAATCTGAGACCTCCTTTATTTTGTCAAGTTTCAAAGAGCTACTACAAACCATGTTGGATTTAGAGTTCCAAATTCATCTATCTATATAGGAGAGAACAGAGAGAAACCTAAATATAAAAACTGCTACTGTAGACGAACGCTTCAACCTAGAAGAACAAAATTTGGTGAGCCAAGTGGGATTTGTGTACTTATCATGACCACCAAGTATCATCAAGATTGGGTGAAAAAATATTTGCTGGTATTTCGGAAACTCGTTATTTCTTAGAAGCTTGGGAACCCCTCTCAATGAAAGTGCTTTTCCACAGTCTGTGCCTAGGGCTACTTGAAGACGAAACAAACCATAGAGACACATCTGAGAACTCCTTTATTTTGTCAAGTTTCAAAGAGCTACTACAAACCATGTTGGATTTAGAGTTCCAAATTTATCTATCTATATAGGAGAGAACAGAGGGAAACCTAAATATAAAAACTGCTACTGTAGACGAACGCTTCAACCTAGAAGAACAAAATTTGGTGAGCCAAGTGGGATTTGTGTACTGATCATTACCACCAAGTATCATCAAGATTGGGTGAAAAAATATTTGCTGGTATTTCGGAAACTCGTTATTTCTTAGAAGCTTGGCAACCCCTCTCAATGAAATTCCTTTTCCACAGTCTGTGCCTAGGGCTACTTGAAGAGGAAACAAACCATAGAGACAAATCTGAGACCTCCTTTATTTTGTCAAGTTTCAAAGAGCTACTACAAACCATGTTGGATTTAGAGTTCCAAATTCATCTATCTATATAGGAGAGAACAGAGAGAAACCTAAATATAAAAACTGCTACTGTAGACGAACGCTTCAACCTAGAAGAACAAAATTTGGTGAGCCAAGTGGGATTTGTGTACTGATCTTTAGCAACAAGCATCATCAAGTTTGGGTGAAAAAATATTTGCTGCTATTTCGGAAACTCGAAATTTCTTAGAAGTTTGGCAACCCCTCTCAATGAAAGTGCTTTACCACAGTCTGTGCCTAGGACTACTTGAAGAGGAAACAAACCATAGAGACAAAACTGAGAACTCCTTTATTTTGTCAAGTTTCAAAGAGCTACTACAAACCATGTTGGATTTAGAGTTCCAAATTCATCTATTTATATGGGAGAGAACAGAGGGAAACCGAAATATAAAAACTGCTACTGTAGACGAACGCTTCAACCTAGAAGAACAAAATTTGGGGAGCCAAGTGAAATTTGTGTACTGATCCTTACCACCAAGTATCATCAAGATTGTGTGAAAAAATATTTGCTGGTATTTCGGAAACTCGTTATTTCTTAGAAGCTTGGCAACCCATCTCAGTGAAAGTGCTTTTCCACAGTCTGTGCCTAGGGCTACTTGAAGAGGAAACAAACCATAGAGACAAAACTGAGAACTCCTTTATTTTGTCAAGTTTCAAAGAGCTACTACAAACCATGTTGGATTTAGAGTTCCAAATTCATCTATTTATATGGGAGAGAACAGAGGGAAACCTAAATATAAAAACTGCTACTGTAGACGAACGCTTCAACCTAGAAGAACAAAATTTGGTGAGCCAAGTGGGATTTGTGTGCTGATCATTACCACCAAGTATCATCAAGATTTGGTGAAAAAATATTTGCTGGTATTTCGGAAACTAGTTATTTCTTAGAAGCTTGGCAACCCTTCTCAATGAAAGTGCTTTTCCACAGTCTGTGCCTAGGGCTACTTGAAGAGGAAACAAACCATAGAGACAAATCTGAGAACTCCTTCATTTTGTCAAGTTTCAAAGAGCTACTACAAACCATGTTGAATTTAGAGTTAAAAATTCATCTATCTATATAGGAGAGAACAGAGGGAAACCTAAATATAAAAACTGCTACTGTACACGAACGCTTCAACCTAGAAGAACTAAATTTGGTAAGCCAAGTGGGATTTGTGTACTGATCATTACCACCAAGTATCAACAAGATTGTGTGAAAAAATATTTGCTGGTATTTCGGAAACCCGTTGTTTCTTAGAAGCTTGGCAACCCATCTCAATGAAAGTGCTTTCCACAGTCTGTGCCTAGGGCTACTTGAAGAGGAAACAATCCATAGAGAGAAACCTGAGAACTGCTTTGTTTTGTCAAGTTTCAAAGAGCTACTACAAACCATGTTGGATTTAGAGTTCCAAATTCATCTATCTATATAGGAGAGAACAGAGGAAAACCTAAATATAAAAACTGCTACTGTAGACGAACGCTTCAACCTAGAAGAACAAAATTTGGTGAGCCAAGTGGGATTTGTGTACTGATCATTACCACCAAGTATCATCAAGATTGGGTGAAAAAATATTTGCTGGTATTTCGGAAACTCGTTATTTCTTAGAAGCTTGGCAACCCCTCTCAATGAAAGTGCTTTTCCACAGTCTGTGCCTAGGGCTACTTGAAGAGGAAACAAACCATAGAGACAAATCTGAGACCTCCTTTATTTTGTCAAGTTTCAAAGAGCTACTACAAACCATGTTGGATTTAGAGTTCCAAATTCATCTATCTATATAGGAGAGAACAGAGAGAAACCTAAATATAAAAACTGCTACTGTAGACGAACGCTTCAACCTAGAAGAACAAAATTTGGAGAGCCAAGTGGGATTTGTGTACTGATCATTACCACCAAGTATCAACAAGATTGTGTGAAAAAATATTTGCTGGTATTTCGGAAACTCGTTATTTCTTAGAAGCTTGGCAACCCATCTCAATGAAAGTGGTTTTCCACAGTCTGTGCCTAGGGCTACTTGAAGAGGAAACAAACCATAGAGAAAAAACTGAGAACTCCTTTATTTTGTCAAGTTTCAAAGAGCTACTACAAACCATGTTGGATTTAGAGTTCCAAATTCATCTATCTATTTATGAGAGAACAGAGTGAAACCTAAATATAAAAACTGCTACTGTAGACGAACGCTTCAACCTAGAAGAACAAAATTTGGTGAGCTAAGTGGGATTTGTGTACTGATCATTATCACCAAGTATCATCAAGATTGGGTGAAAAAATATTTGCTGGTATTTCGGAAACTCGTTATTTCTTAGAAGCTTGGGAACCCCTCTCAATGAAAGTGCTTTTCCACAGTCTGTGCCTGGGGCTACATGAAGAGGAAACAAACCATAGCGACAAAACTGAGAACTCCTTTATTTTGTCAAGTTTCAAAGAGCTACTACAAACCATGTTGGATTTAGAGTTCCAAATTCATCTTTCTATATAGGAGAGAACAGAGGGAAACCTAAATATAAAAACTGCTACTGTAGACGAACGCTTCAACCTAGAAGAACAAAATTTGGGGAGCCAAGTGGGATTTGTGTACTGATCATTACCACCAAGTATCATCAAGATTGTGTGAAAAAATATTTGCTGGTATTTCGGAAACTCGTTATTTCTTAGAAGCTTGGCAAGCCATTTCAATGAAAGTGCTTTTCCATAGACTGTTCCTAGGGCTACTTGAAGAGCAAACAAAAAAAAGAGACAAAACTGAGAACTCCTTTATTTTGTCAAGTTTCAAAGAGCTACTACAAACCATGTTGGATTTAGTGTTCCAAATTCAGCTATCTATATAGGAGAGAACAGAGGGAAAACTAAATATAAAAACTGCTACTGTAGACGAACGCTTCAACCTAGAAGAACAAAATTTGGTGAGCCAAGTGGGATTTGTGTACTGATCATTACCACCAAGCATCATCAACATTTGGTGAAAAAATATTTGCTGGTATTTCGGAAACTAGTTATTTCTTAGAAGCTTGGCAACCCCTCTCAATGAAAGTTCTTTTCCAGAGTCTGTGCCTAGGGCTACTTGAAGAGGAAACAAACCCTAGAGACAAATCTGAGAACTCCTTCATTTTGTCAAGTTTCAAAGACCTACTACAAACCATGTTGGATTTAGAGTTCCAAATTCATCTATCTATACATGAGAGAACAGAGGGAAACCTAAATATAAAAACTGCTACTGTAGACGAACGCTTCAACCTAGAAGAACAAAATTTTTGAGCCAAGTGGGATTTGTGTACTGATCATTACCACCAAGTATCATCAAGATTGGGTGAAAAAATATTTGCTGGTATTTCGGAAACTCGTTATTTCTTAGAAGCTTGGCAACCCCTCTCAATGAAAGTGCTTTTCCACAGTCTGTGCCTAGGGCTACTTGAAGAGGAAACAAACCATAGAGACAAATCTGAGACCTCCTTTATTTTGTCAAGTTTCAAAGAGCTACTACAAACCATGTTGGATTTAGAGTTCCAAATTCATCTATCTATATAGGAGAGAACAGAGAGAAACCTAAATATAAAAACTGCTACTGTAGACGAACGCTTCAACCTAGAAGAACAAAATTTGGAGAGCCAAGTGGGATTTGTGTACTGATCATTACCACCAAGTATCAACAAGATTGTGTGAAAAAATATTTGCTGGTATTTCGGAAACTCGTTATTTCTTAGAAGCTTGGCAACCCATCTCAATGAAAGTGGTTTTCCACAGTCTGTGCCTAGGGCTACTTGAAGAGGAAACAAACCATAGAGAAAAAACTGAGAACTCCTTTATTTTGTCAAGTTTCAAAGAGCTACTACAAACCATGTTGGATTTAGAGTTCCAAATTCATCTATCTATATATGAGAGAACAGAGTGAAACCTAAATATAAAAACTGCTACTGTAGATGAACGCTTCAACCTAGAAGAACAAAATTTGGTGAGCTAAGTGGGATTTGTGTACTGATCATTACCACCAAGTATCATCAAGATTGGGTGAAAAAATATTTGCTGGTATTTCGGAAACTCGTTATTTCTTAGAAGCTTGGGAACCCCTCTCAATGAAAGTGCTTTTCCACAGTCTGTGCCTGGGGCTACTTGAAGAGGAAACAAACCATAGCGACAGAAATGAGAACTCCTTTATTTTGTCAAGTTTCAAAGAGCTACTACAAACCATGTTGGATTTAGAGTTCCAAATTCATCTTTCTATATAGGAGAGAACAGATGGAAACCTAAATATAAAAACTGCTACTGTAGACGAACGCTTCAACCTAGAAGAACAAAATTTGGGGAGCCAAGTGGGATTTGTGTACTGATCATTACCACCAAGTATCATCAAGATTGTGTGAAAAAATATTTGCTGGTATTTCGGAAACTCGTTATTTCTTAGAAGCTTGGCAACCCATTTCAATGAAAGTGCTTTTCCATAGTCTGTTCCTAGGGCTACTTGAAGAGCAAACAAAAAATAGAGACAAAACTGAGAACTCCTTTATTTTGTCAAGTTTCAAAGAGCTACTACAAACCATGTTGGATTTAGAGTTCCAAATTCAGCTATCTATATAGGAGAGAACAGAGGGAAAACTAAATATAAAAACTGCTACTGTAGACGAACGCTTCAACCTAGAAGAACAAAATTTGGTGAGCCAAGTGGGATTTGTGTACTGATCATTACCACCAAGCATCATCAACATTTGGTGAAAAAATATTTGCTGGTATTTCGGAAACTAGTTATTTCTTAGAAGCTTGGCAACACCTCACAATGAAAGTGCTTTTCCAGAGTCTGTGCCTAGGGCTACTTGAAGAGGAAACAAACCCTAGAGACAAATCTGAGAACTCCTTCATTTTGTCAAGTTTCAAAGACCTACTACAAACCATGTTGGATTTAGAGTTCCAAATTCATCTATCTATATATGAGAGAACAGAGGGAAACCTAAACATAAAAACTGCTACTGTAGACGAACGCATCAACCTAGAAGAACAAAATTCGGTGAGCCAAGTGGGATTTGTATACTGATCATTACCACCAAGTATTATCAAAATTGGGTGAAAAAATATTTGCTGGTAATTCGGAAACTCGTTATTTCTTAGAAGCTTGGGAACCCCTCTCAATGAAAGTGCTTTTCCACAGTCTGTGCCTAGGGCTACTTGAAGAGGAAACAAACCATAGAGAAAAATCTGAGAACTTCTTTATTTTGTCAAGTTTCAAAGAGCTACTACAAACCATGTTGGATTTAGAGTTTCAAATTCATGTATCTATATAGGAGAGAACAGAGAGAAACCTAAATATAAAAAGTGCTACTGTAGACGAACGCATCAACCTAGAAGAACAAAATTCGGTGAGCCAAGTGGGATTTGTATACTGATCATTACCACCAAGTATTATCAAAATTGGGTGAAAAAATATTTGCTGGTAATTCGGAAACTCGTTATTTCTTAGAAGCTTGGCAACCCATCTCAATGAAAGTGCTTTCCACAGTCTGTGCCTAGGGCTATTTGAAGAGGAAACAAACCATAGAGCAAAACTGAGAACTCCTTTATATTGTCAAGTTTCAAAGAGCTACTACAAACCATGTTGGATTTAGAGTTCCAAATTCATCTTTCTATATAGGAGAGAACAGAGGGAACCCAAAATATAAAAACTGCTACTGGAGACGAACGCTTCAACCTAGAAGAACAAAATTTGGTGAGCCAAGTGGGATTTGTGTACTGATCATTAGCAACAAGTATCATCAAGATTGTGTGAAAAAATATTCGCTGGTATTTCGGAAACTCGTTATTTCTTAGAAGCTTGGCAATCCCTCTCAATGAAAGTGCTTTTCCACAGTCTGTGCCTAGGGCTACTTGAAGAGGAAACAAACCATAAAGACAAATCTGAGAACTCCTTTGTTTTGTCAAGTTTCAAAGAGCTACTACAAACCATGTTGGATTTAGAGTTCCAAATTCATCTATCTATATATGAGAGAAAAGAGTGAAACCTAAATATAAAAACTGCTACTGTAGACGAACGCTTCAACCTAGAAGAACAAAATTTCGTGAGCCAAGTGGGATTTGTGTACTGATCATTACCACCAAGTATCATCAAGATTGGGTGAATAAATATTTGCTGGTATTTCGGAAACTCGTTATTTCTTAGAAGCTTGGGAACCCCTCTCAATGAAAGTGCTTTTCCACAGTCTGTGCCTAGGGCTACTTGAAGAGGAAAAAACCATAGCGACAAAACTGAGAACTCCTTTATTTTGTCAAGTTTCAAAGAGCTACTACAAACCATGTTGGATTTAGAGTTCCAAATTCATCTTTCTCTATAGGAGAGAACAGAGGGAACCCTAAATATAAAAACTGCTACTGTAGACGAACGCTTCAACCTAGAAGAACATAATTTGGTGAGCCAAGTGTAATTTGTGTACTGATCATTAGCAACAAGTATCATCAAGATTGGGTGAAAAAATATTCGCTGGTATTTCGGAAACTCGTTATTTCTTAGAAGCTTTTCAACCCCTCTCAATGAAAGTGCTTTTCCACAGTCTGTGCCTAGGGATACTTGAAGAGGAAACAAACCATAGAGACAAATCTGTGAACTCCTTTATTATGTCAATTTTCAAAGAGCTACTACAAACCATGTTGGATTTAGAGTTCCAAATTCATCTATCTATATAGGAGAGAACAGAGGGAAACCTAAATATAAAAACTGCTACTGTACACGAACGCTTCAACCTAGAAGAACTAAATTTGGTGAGCCAAGTGGGATTTGTGTACTGATCATTACCACCAAGTATCAACAAGATTGTGTGAAAAAATATTTGCTGGTATTTCGGAAAGGCGTTATTTCTTAGAAGCTTGGCAACCCATCTCAATGAAAGTACTTTCCACAGTCTGTGCCTAGGGCTACTTGAAGAGGAAACAATCCATAGAGACAAAACTGAGAACTCCTTTATTTTGTCAAGTTTCAAAGAGCAACTACAAACCATGTTGGATTTAGAGTTCCAAATTCTTCTATCTATATATGAGAGAACAGAGTGAAATCTAAATATAAAAACTGCTACTGTAGACGAACGCTTCACCTAGAAGAACAAAATTTGGTGAGCCAAGTGGGATTTGTGTACTGATCATGACCACCAAGTATCATCAAGATTGGGTGAAAAAATATTTGCTGGTATTTCGGAAACTCGTTATTTCTTAGAAGCTTGGGAACCCCTCTCAATGAAAGTGCTTTTCCACAGTCTCTGCCTAGGGCTACTTGAAGAGGAAACAAACCATAGAGACAAATCTGAGAACTCCATTATTTTGTCAAGTTTCAAAGAGGTACTACAAACCATGTTGGATTTAGAGTTTCAAATTCATCTATCTATATAGGAGAAAACAGAGAGAAACCTAAATATAAAAACTGCTACTGTAGACGAACGCTTCAACCTAGAAGACAAAAATTTGGTGAGCCAAGTGGGATTTGTATAGTGATCATTACCACCAAGTGTCATCAAGATTGGGTGAAAAAATATTTGCTGGTATTTCGGAAACTCGTTATTTCTTAGAAGCTTGGCAACCCCTCTCAATGAATGTGCTTTTCCACAGTCTGTGCCTAGGGCTACTTGAAGAGGGAACAAACCATAGAGACAAATCTGAGACCTCCTTTATTTTGTCAAGTTTCAAAGAGCTACTACAAACCATGTTGGATTTAGAGTTCCAAATTCATCTATCTATATAGGAGAGAACAGAGAGAAACCTAAATATAAAAACTGCTACTGTAGACGAACGCTTCAACCTAGAAGAACAAAATTTGGTGAGGCAAGTGGGATTTTTGTACTGATCATTACCACCAAGTATCATCAAGATTGTGTGAAAAAATATTTGCTGGTATTTCGGAAACTCGTTATTTCTTAGAAGCTTGGGAACCCCTCTCAATGAAAGTGCTTTTCCAAAGTCTGTGCCTGGGGCTACTTGAAGAGGAAACAAACCATAGCGACAAAACTGAGAACTCCTTTATTTTGTCAAGTTTCAAAGAGCTACTACAAACCATGTTGGATTTAGAGTTCCAAATTCATCTTTCTATATAGGAGAGAACAGAGGGAAACCTAAATATAAAAACTGCTACTGTAGACGAACGCTTCAACCTAGAAGAACAAAATTTGGTGAGCCAAGTGGGATTTGTGTACTGATCATTACCACCAAGTATCAACAAGATTGTGTGAAAAAATATTTGCTGGTATTTCGGAAACCCGTTATTTCTTAGAAGCTTGGCAACCCATCTCAATGAAAGTACTTTCCACAGTCTGTGCCTAGGGCTACTTGAAGAGGAAACAAACCATAGAGTCAAATCTGAGAACTCCTTTATTTTGTCAAGTTTCAAAGAGCTACTACAAACCATGTTGGATTTAGAGTTCCAAATTCATCTATCTATATAGGAGAGAACAGAGGGAAACTTGAATATAAAAACTGCTACTGTAGACGAACGCTTCAACCTAGAAGAACTAAATTTCCTGAGCCAGGTGGGATTTGTGTACTGATCA
>NW_027511606.1:0-23418 GCF_048772815.1 Callospermophilus lateralis | reverse complement strand
CAAACTCTAAATCATACACGGTTTGGGCTAGCTTCTTGAAACTTGACACAATAAAGTAGTTCTACATTCTATCCCTAAGGTTTGTTTCCTCTTGATGTAGCCTTCAGCACAGACTGGCGAATAACACTTTCAATGAAAGGCGTTGTTAGGCTGCCAAAAAACTAGAGTCTCCTGAAATCTCAACACATATTTTTTTCCGACCTTAATGATACTTTCAAGTAATGAGCAGTACACCAATCAAACTTGGATGCCCAAGATTCGTTCTCCTAGGTTGATGCATTCGTTTGCAGTAACAGTTTGAATTTCTAGGTTTCACTCTGTTTTCTCCTATATTGACAGATGCAGCTAGAACTCTAAATCAAACACGGTTTGTGCTAGCTTCTTGAAACTTGACACAATAAAGTAGTTCTACGTTCTATCTCTAAGGTTTGTTTCCTCTTGATGTAGCCTAATGCAGGGACTGGCGAATAACACTTATATTGAAAGGGGTTGCCAAACTTTCAAAAAACTAGAGTCTCCTGAAATCTCAAGATATATTTTTTCATCCAATCTTCATGATACATTCAAGTAATGATCAGTACACCATTCCCACTTGATTGCCCAAGTTTTGTTCTTCTAGGTGAAGCATTCGTTTGCAGGAACAGTTTGAAGTTTTAGGTTTCACTCTGTTTTCTCCTATATTGACAGATGCAGTTAGAACTTTAAATCAAACACGGTTTGTGCTAGCTACTTGAAACATGACGCAATAAAGTAGTTCTACGTTCTATCCCTAATGTTTGTTTCCTCTTGATGTACCCTTAAGCAGAGACTGGCGAATAACACATTCAATGAAAGGCGTTGTTAGGCTGCCAAAAAACTACAGTCTCCTGAAATCTCATCATATATTTTTTCTTCCGACCTTCATGATACTTTCAAGTAATGAGCAGTGCACCAATCAAACTTGGATGCCCAAGTTTCGTTCTCCTAGGTTGAAGCATTCGTTTGCAGGAACAGTTTGAATTTTTAGGTTTCACTCTGTTTTGTCCTATATTGACAGATGCAGGTCGAACTCTAAATCAAACACGGTTTGTGCTAGCTTCTTGAAACTTGACAAAATACTGTAGTTCTGCGTTCTATCTCTAAGGTTTGTTTCCTCTTGATGTAGCCTAATGCAGTTACTGGCGAATAACACTTTTATTGAAAGGGGTTGCCAAACTTCCAAAAACTAGAGTCTTCTGAAATCTCAACATATATTTTTGCATCCAATCTTCATGATACTTTCAAGTAATGATCAGTACACCAATCCCACTTGGATGCTCAAGTTTCATTCTCCTACGTTGAAGCATTCGTTTGCAGTAACAGTTTGAATTTTTAGGTTTCACTGTTTTCTTCTATATTGACAAATGTAGTTCAAACTCTAAATCATACACGGTTTTGGCTAGCTTCTTGAAACTTGACACAATAAAGTAGTTCTACATTCTATCCCTAAGGTTTGTTTCCTCTTGATGTAGCCTTCAGCACAGACTGGCGAATAACACTTTCAATGAAAGGCGTTGTTAGGCTGCCAAAAAAATAGGGTCTCCTGAAATCTCAACACATATTTTTTTCCGACCTTAATGATACTTTCAAGTAATGAGCAGTACACCAATCAAACTTGGATGCCCAAGTTTCGTTCTCCTAGGTTGATGCATTCGTTTGCAGTTACAGTTTGAATTTCTAGGTTTCACTCTGTTTTCTCCTATATTGACAGATGCAGCTAGAACTCTAAATCAAACACGGTTTGTGCTAGCTTCTTGAAACTTGACACAATAAAGTAGTTCTACATTCTATCTCTAAGGTTTGTTTCCTCTTGATGTAGCCTAATGCAGGGACTGGCGAATAACACTTATATTGAAAGGGGTTGCCAAACTTTCAAAAAACTAGAGTCTCCTGAAATCTCAACATATATTTTTTCATCCAATCTTCATGATACATTCAAGTAATGATCAGTACACCATTCCCACTTGGATGCCCAAGTTTTGTTCTTCTAGGTTGAAGAATTCGTTTGCAGGAACAGTTTGAAGTTTTAGGTTTCACTCTGTTTTCTCCTATATTGACAGATGCAGTTAGAACTTTAAATCAAACAAGGTTTGTGCTAGCTACTTGAAACATGACACAATAAAGTAGTTCTACGTTCTATCCCTAAGGTTTGTTTCCTCTTGATGTAGCCTTTAGCAGAGACTGGCGAATAGCACATTCAATGAAAGGCGTTGTTAGGCTGCCAAAAAAATACAGTCTCCTGAAATCTCATCATATATTTTTTCTTCCGACCTTCATGATACTTTCAAGTAATGAGCAGTGCACCAATCAAACTTGGATGCCCAAGTTTCGTTCTCCTAGGTTGAAGCATTCGTTTGCAGGAACAGTTTGAATTTTTAGGTTTCACTCTGTTTTGTCCTATATTGACAGATGCAGTTCGAACTCTAAATCAAACACGGTTTGTGCTAGCTTCTTGAAACTTGACAAAATACTGTAGTTCTACGTTCTATCTCTAAGGTTTGTTTCCTCTTGATGTAGCCTAATGCAGTTACTGGCGAATAACACTTTTATTGAAAGGGGTTGCCAAACTTCCAAAAACTAGAGTCTTCTGAAATCTCAACATATATTTTTGCATCCAATCTTCATGATACTTTCAAGTAATGATCAGTACACCAATCCCACTTGGATGCTCAAGTTTCATTCTCCTACGTTGAAGCATTCGTTTGCAGTAACAGTTTGAATTTTTAGGTTTCATTCTGCTTTCTCCTATATTGACAAATGTAGTTCAAACTCTAAATCATACACGGTTTGGGCTAGCTTCTTGAAACTTGACACAATAAAGTAGTTCTACATTCTATCCCTAAGGTTTGTTTCCTCTTGATGTAGCCTTCAGCACAGACTGGCGAATAACACTTTCAATGAAAGGCGTTGTTAGGCTGCCAAAAAACTAGAGTCTCCTGAAATCTCAACACATATTTTTTTCCGACCTTAATGATACTTTCAAGTAATGAGCAGTACACCAATCAAACTTGGATGCCCAAGATTCGTTCTCCTAGGTTGATGCATTCGTTTGCAGTAACAGTTTGAATTTCTAGGTTTCACTCTGTTTTCTCCTATATTGACAGATGCAGCTAGAACTCTAAATCAAACATGGTTTGTGCTAACTTCTTGAAACTTGACACAATAAAGTAGTTCTACGTTCTATCTCTAAGGTTTGTTTCCTCTTGATGTAGCCTAATGCAGGGACTGGCAAATAACACTTATATTGAAAGGGGTTGCCAAACTTTCAAAAAACTAGAGTCTCCTGAAATCTCAAGATATATTTTTTCATCCAATCTTCATGATACATTCAAGTAATGATCAGTACACCATTCCCACTTGGATGCCCAAGTTTTGTTCTTCTAGGTTGAAGCATTCGTTTGCAGGAACAGTTTGAAGTTTTAGGTTTCACTCTGTTTTCTCCTATATTGACAGATGCAGTTAGAACTTTAAATCAAACACGGTTTGTGCTAGCTACTTGAAACATGACACAATAAAGTAGTTCTACGTTCTATCCCTAATGTTTGTTTCCTCTTGATGTACCCTTAAGCAGAGACTGGCGAATAACACATTCAATGAAAGGCGTTGTTAGGCTGCCAAAAAACTACAGTCTCCTGAAATCTCATCATATATTTTTTCTTCCGACCTTCATGATACTTTCAAGTAATGAGCAGTGCACCAATCAAACTTGGATGCCCAAGTTTCGTTCTCCTAGGTGGAAGCATTCGTTTGCAGGAACAGTTTGAATTTTTAGGTTTCACTCTGTTTTGTCCTATATTGACAGATTCAGTTCGAACTCTAAATCAAACACGGTTTGTGCTAGCTTCTTGAAACTTGACAAAATACTGTAGTTCTGCGTTCTATCTCTAAGGTTTGTTTCCTCTTGATGTAGCCTAATGCAGTTACTGGCGAATAACACTTTTATTGAAAGGGGTTGCCAAACTTCCAAAAACTAGAGTCTTCTGAAATCTCAACATATATTTTTGCATCCAATCTTCATGATAATTTCAAATAATGATCAGTACACCAATCCCACTTGGATGCTCAAGTTTCATTCTCCTACGTTGAAGCATTCGTTTGCAGTAACAGTTTTAATTTTTAGGTTTCACTGTTTTCTTCTATATTGACAAATGTAGTTCAAACTCTAAATCATACACGGTTTGGGCTAGCTTCTTGAAACTTGACACAATAAAGTAGTTCTACATTCTATCCCTAAGGTTTGTTTCCTCTTGATGTAGCCTTCAGCACAGACTGGCGAATAACACTTTCAATGAAAGGCGTTGTTAGGCTGCCAAAAAACTAGAGTCTCCTGAAATCTCAACACATATTTTTTTCCGACCTTAATGATACTTTCAAGTAATGAGCAGTACACCAATCAAACTTGGAAGCCCAAGTTTCGTTCTCCTAGGTTGATGCATTCGTTTGCAGTTACAGTTTGAATTTCTAGGTTTCACTCTGTTTTCTCCTATATGGACAGATGCAGCTAGAACTCTAAATCAAACACGGTTTGTGCTAGCTTCTTGAAACTTGACACAATAAAGTAGTTCTACGTTCTATCTCTAAGGTTTGTTTCCTCTTGATGTAGCCTAATGCAGGGACTGGCGAATAACACTTATATTGAAAGGGGTTGCCAAACTTTCAAAAAACTAGAGTCTCCTGAAATCTCAAGATATATTTTTTCATCCAATCTTCATGATACATTCAAGTAATGATCAGTACACCATTCCCACTTGGATGCCCAAGTTTTGTTCTTCTAGGTTGAAGCATTCGTTTGCAGGAACAGTTTGAAGTTTTAGGTTTCACTCTGTTTTCTCCTATATTGACAGATGCAGTTAGAACTTTAAATCAAACACGGTTTGTGCTAGCTACTTGAAACATGACGCAATAAAGTAGTTCTACGTTCTATCCCTAATGTTTGTTTCCTCTTGATGTACCCTTAAGCAGAGACTGGCGAATAACACATTCAATGAAAGGCGTTGTTAGGCTGCCAAAAAACTACAGTCTCCTGAAATCTCATCATATATTTTTTCTTCCGACCTTCATGATACTTTCAAGTAATGAGCAGTGCACCAATCAAACTTGGATGCCCAAGTTTCGTTCTCCTAGGTTGAAGCATTCGTTTGCAGGAACAGTTTGAATTTTTAGGTTTCACTCTGTTTTGTCCTATATTGACAGATGCAGGTCGAACTCTAAATCAAACACGGTTTGTGCTAGCTTCTTGAAACTTGACAAAATACTGTAGTTCTGCGTTCTATCTCTAAGGTTTGTTTCCTCTTGATGTAGCCTAATGCAGTTACTGGCGAATAACACTTTTATTGAAAGGGGTTGCCAAACTTCCAAAAACTAGAGTCTTCTGAAATCTCAACATATATTTTTGCATCCAATCTTCATGATACTTTCAAGTAATGATCAGTACACCAATCCCACTTGGATGCTCAAGTTTCATTCTCCTACGTTGAAGCATTCGTTTGCAGTAACAGTTTGAATTTTTAGGTTTCACTGTTTTCTTCTATATTGACAAATGTAGTTCAAACTCTAAATCATACACGGTTTTGGCGAGCTTCTTGAAACTTGACACAATAAAGTAGTTCTACATTCTATCCCTAAGGTTTGTTTCCTCTTGATGTAGCCTTCAGCACAGACTGGCGAATAACACTTTCAATGAAAGGCGTTGTTGGGCTGCCAAAAAACTAGGGTCTCCTGAAATCTCAACACATATTTTTTTCCGACCTTAATGATACTTTCAAGTAATGAGCAGTACACCAATCAAACTTGGATGCCCAAGTTTCGTTCTCCTAGGTTGATGCATTCGTTTGCAGTTACTATTTGAATTTCTAGGTTTCACTCTGTTTTCTCCTATATTGACAGATGCAGCTAGAACTCTAAATCAAACACGGTTTGTGCTAGCTTCTTGAAACTTGACACAATAAAGTAGTTCTACGTTCTATCTCTAAGGTTTGTTTCCTCTTGATGTAGCCTAATGCAGGGACTGGCGAATAACACTTCTATTGAAAGGGGTTGCCAAACTTTCAAAAAACTAGAGTCTCCTGAAATCTCAACATATATTTTTTCATCCAATCTTCATGATACATTCAAGTAATGATCAGTACACCATTCCCACTTGGATGCCCAAGTTTTGTTCTTCTAGGTTGAAGCATTCGTTTGCAGGAACAGTTTGAAGTTTTAGGTTTCACTCTGTTTTCTCCTATATTGACAGATGCAGTTAGAACTTTAAATCAAACACGGTTTGTGCTAGCTACTTGAAACATGACACAATAAAGTAGTTCTACGTTCTATCCCTAAGGTTTGTTTCCTCTTGATGTACCCTTAAGCAGAGACTGGCGAATAACACATTCAATGAAAGGCGTTGTTAGGCTGCCAAAAAACTACAGTCTCCTGAAATCTCATCATATATTTTTTCTTCCGACCTTCATGATACTTTCAAGTAATGAGCAGTGCACCAATCAAACTTGGATGCCCAAGTTTCGTTCTCCTAGGTTGAAGCATTCGTTTGCAGGAACAGTTTGAATTTTTAGGTTTCACTCTGTTTTGTCCTATATTGACAGATGCAGTTCGAACTCTAAATCAAACACGGTTTGTGCTAGCTTCTTGAAACTTGACAAAATACTGTAGTTCTACGTTCTACCTCTAAGGTTTGTTTCCTCTTGATGTAGCCTAATGCAGGGACTGGCGAATAACACTTTTATTGAAAGGGGTTGCCAAACTTCCCAAAACTAGAGTCTTCTGAAATCTCAACATATATTTTTTTATCCAATCTTCATGATACTTTCGAGTAATGATCAGTACACCAATCCCACTTGGATGCTCAAGTTTCATTCTCCTACGTTGAAGCATTCGTTTGCAGTAACAGTTTGAATTTTTAGGTTTCATTCTGCTTTCTCCTATATTGACAAATGTAGTTCAAACTCTAAATCATACACGGTTTGGGCTAGCTTCTTGAAACTTGACACAATAAAGTAGTTCTACATTCTATCCCTAAGGTTTGTTTCCTCTTGATGTAGCCTTCAGCACAGACTGGCGAATAACACTTTCAATGAAAGGCGTTGTTAGGCTGCCAAAAAACTAGAGTCTCCTGAAATCTCAACACATATTTTTTTCCGACCTTAATGATACTTTCAAGTAATGAGCAGTACACCAATCAAACTTGGATGCCCAAGTTTCGTTCTCCTAGGTTGATGCATTCGTTTGCAGTAACAGTTTGAATTTCTAGGTTTCACTCTGTTTTCTCCTATATTGACAGATGCAGCTAGAACTCTAAATCAAACACGGTTTGTGCTAGCTTCTTGAAACTTGACACAATAAAGTAGTTCAACGTTCTATCTCTAAGGTTTGTTTCCTCTTGATGTAGCCTAATGCAGGGACTGGCGAATAACACTTATATTGAAAGCGGTTGCCAAACTTCCAAAAACTAGAGTCTTCTGAAATCTCAACATATATTTTTGCATCCAATCTTCATGATAATTTCAAATAATGATCAGTACACCAATCCCACTTGGATGCTCAAGTTTCATTCTCCTACGTTGAAGCATTCGTTTGCAGTAACACTTTTAATTTTTAGGTTTCACTGTTTTCTTCTATATTGACAAATGTAGTTCAAATTCTAAATCATACACGGTTTGGGCTAGCTTCTTGAAACTTGACACAATAAAGTAGTTCTACATTCTATCCCTAAGGTTTGTTTCCTCTTGATGTAGCCTTCAGCACAGACTGGCGAATAACACTTTCAATGAAAGGCGTTGTTAGGCTGCCAAAAACCTAGAGTCTCCTGAAATCTCAACACATATTTTTTTCCGACCTTAATGATACTTTCAAGTAATGAGCAATACACCAATCAAACTTGGATGCCCAAGTTTCGTTCTCCTAGGTTGATGCATTCGTTTGCAGTAACAGTTTGAATTTCTAGGTTTCACTCTGTTTTCTCCTATATGGACAGATGCAGCTAGAACTCTAAATCAAACACGGTTTGTGCTAGCTTCTTGAAACTTGACACAATAAAGTAGTTCTACGTTCTATCTCTAAGGTTTGTTTCCTCTTGATGTAGCCTAATGCAGGGACTGGCGAATAACACTTCTATTGAAAGGGGTTGCCAAACTTTCAAAAAACTAGAGTCTCTTGAAATCTCAACATATATTTTTTCATCCAATCTTCATGATACATTCAAGTAATGATCAGTACACCATTCCCACTTGGATGCCCAAGTTTTGTTCTTCTAGGTTGAAGCATTCGTTTGCAGGAACAGTTTGAATTTTTAGGTTTCACTCTGTTTTCTCCTATATTGACAGATGCATTAGAACTTTAAATCAAACACGGTTTGTGCTAGCTACTTGAAACATGACACAATAAGGTAGTTCTACGTTCTATCCCTAAGGTTTGTTTCCTCTTGATGTACCCTTAAGCAGAGACTGGCGAATAACACATTCAATGAAAGGCGTTGTTAGGCTGCCAAAAAACTACAGTCTCCTGAAATCTCATCATATATTTTTTCTTCCGACCTTCATGATACTTTCAAGTAATGAGCAGTGCACCAATCAAACTTGGATGCCCAAGTTTCGTTCTCCTAGGTTGAAGCATTCGTTTGCAGGAACAGTATGAATTTTTAGGTTTCACTCTGTTTTGTCCTATATTGACAGATGCAGTTCGAACTCTAAATCAAACACGGTTTGTGCTAGCTTCTTGAAACTTGACAAAATACTGTAGTTCTGCGTTCTATCTCTAAGGTTTGTTTCCTCTTGATGTAGCCTAATGCAGTTACTGGCGAATAACACTTTTATTGAAAGGGGTTGCCAAACTTCCAAAAACTAGAGTCTTCTGAAATCTCAACATATATTTTTTGCATCCAATCTTCATGATACTTTCAAGTAATGATCAGTACACCAATCCCACTTGGATGCTCAAGTTTCATTCTCCTACGTTGAAGCATTCGTTTGCAGTAACAGTTTGAATTTTTAGGTTTCATTCTGCTTTCTCCTATATTGACAAATGTAGTTCAAACTCTAAATCATACACGGTTTGGGCTAGCTTCTTGAAACTTGACACAATAAAGTAGTTCTACATTCTATCCCTAAGGTTTGTTTCCTCTTGATGTAGCCTTCAGCACAGACTGGCGAATAACACTTTCAATGAAAGGCGTTGTTAGGCTGCCAAAAAACTAGAGTCTCCTGAAATCTCAACACATATTTTTTTCCGACCTTAATGATACTTTCAAGTAATGAGCAGTACACCAATCAAACTTGGATGCCCAAGATTCGTTCTCCTAGGTTGATGCATTCGTTTGCAGTAACAGTTTGAATTTCTAGGTTTCACTCTGTTTTCTCCTATATTGACAGATGCAGCTAGAACTCTAAATCAAACACGGTTTGTGCTAGCTTCTTGAAACTTGACAAAATAAAGTAGTTCTACGTTCTATCTCTAAGGTTTGTTTCCTCTTGATGTAGCCTAATGCAGGGACTGGCGAATAACACTTATATTGAAAGGGGTTGCCAAACTTTCAAAAAACTAGAGTCTCCTGAAATCTCAAGATATATTTTTTCATCCAATCTTCATGATACATTCAAGTAATGATCAGTACACCATTCCCACTTGGATGCCCAAGTTTTGTTCTTCTAGGTTGAAGCATTCGTTTGCAGGAACAGTTTGAAGTTTTAGGTTTCACTCTGTTTTCTCCTATATTGACAGATGCAGTTAGAACTTTAAATCAAACACGGTTTGTGCTAGCTACTTGAAACATGACACAATAAAGTAGTTCTACGTTCTATCCCTAAGGTTTGTTTCCTCTTGATGTACCCTTAAGCAGAGACTGGCGAATAACACATTCAATGAAAAGCGTTGTTAGGCTGCCAAAAAACTACAGTCTCCTGAAATCTCATCATATATTTTTTCTTCCGACCTTCATGATACTTTCAAGTAATGAGCAGTGCACCAATCAAACTTGGATGCCCAAGTTTCGTTCTCCTAGGTTGAAGCATTCGTTTGCAGGAACAGTTTGAATTTTTAGGTTTCACTCTGTTTTGTCCTATATTGACAGATGCAGTTCGAACTCTAAATCAAACACGGTTTGTGCTAGCTTCTTGAAACTTGACAAAATACTGTAGTTCTACGTTCTACCTCTAAGGTTTGTTTCCTCTTGATGTAGCCTAATGCAGGGACTGGCGAATAACACTTTTATTGAAAGGGGTTGCCAAACTTCCCAAAACTAGAGTCTTCAGAAATCTCAACATATATTTTTTTATCCAATCTTCATGATACTTTCGAGTAATGATCAGTACACCAATCCCACTTGGATGCTCAAGTTTCATTCTCCTACGTTGAAGCATTCGTTTGCAGTAGCAGTTTGAATTTTTAGGTTTCATTCTGCTTTCTCCTATATTGACAAATGTAGTTCAAACTATAAATCATACACGGTTTGGGCTAGCTTCTTGAAACTTGACACAATACAGTAGTTCTACATTCTATCCCTAAGGTTTGTTTCCTCTTGATGTAGCCTTCAGCACAGACTGGCGAATAACACTTTCAATGAAAGGCGTTGTTAGGCTGCCAAAAAACTAGAGTCTCCTGAAATCTCAACACATATTTTTTTCCGACCTTAATGATACTTTCAAGTAATGAGCAGTACACCAATCAAACTTGGATGCCCAAGTTTCGTTCTCCTAGGTTGATGCATTCGTTTGCAGTAACAGTTTGAATTTCTAGGTTTCACTCTGTTTTCTCCTATATTGACAGATGCAGCTAGAACTCTAAATCAAACACGGTTTGTGCTAGCTTCTTGAAACTTGACACAATAAAGTAGTTCAACGTTCTATCTCTAAGGTTTGTTTCCTCTTGATGTAGCCTAATGCAGGGACTGGCGAATAACACTTATATTGAAAGGGGTTGCCAAACTTTCAAAAAACTAGAGTCTCCTGAAATCTCAACATATATTTTTTCATCCAATCTTCATGATACATTCAAGTAATGATCAGTACACCATTCCCACTTGGATGCCCAAGATTTGTTCTTCTAGGTTGAAGCATTCGTTTGCAGGAACAGTTTGAATTTTTAGGTTTCACTCTGTTTTCACCTATATTGAGAGATGCAGTTAGAACTTTAAATCAAACACGGTTTGTGCTAGCTACTTGAAACATGACACAATAAAGTAGTTCTACGTTCTATCCCTGAGGTTTGTTTCCTCTTGATGTAGCCTTAAGCAGAGACTGGCGAATAACACATTCAATGAAAGGCATTGTTAGGCTGCCAAAAAACTACAGTCTCCTGAAATCTCATCATATATTTTTTCTTCCGACCTTCATGATACTTTCAAGTAATGAGCAGTGCACCAATCAAACTTGGATGCCCAAGTTTCGTTCTCCTAGGTGGAAGCATTCGTTTGCAGGAACAGTTGGAATTTTTAGGTTTCTCTCTGTTTTGTCCTATATTGACAGATGCAGTTCGAACTCTAAATCAAACACGGTTTGTGCTAGCTTCTTGAAACTTGACAAAATACTGTAGTTCTACGTTCTATCTCTAAGGTTTGTTTCCTCTTGATGTAGCCTAATGCAGTTACTGGCGAATAACACTTTTATTGAAAGGGGTTGCCAAACTTCCAAAAACTAGAGTCTTCTGAAATCTCAACATATATTTTTGCATCCAATCTTCATGATACTTTCAAGTAATGATCAGTACACCAATCCCACTTGGATGCTCAAGTTTCATTCTCCTACGTTGAAGCATTCGTTTGCAGTAACAGTTTTAAATTTTAGGTCTCACTGTTTTCTTCTATATTGACAAATGTAGTTCAAACTCTAAATCATACACGGTTTGGGATAGCTTCTTGAAACTTGACACAATAAAGTAGTTCTACATTCTATCCCTAAGGTTTGTTTCCTCTTGATGTAGCCTTCAGCACAGACTGGCGAATAACACTTTCAATGAAAGGCGTTGTTAGGCTGCCAAAAAACTAGAGTCTCCTGAAATCTCAACACATATTTTTTTCCGACCTTAATGATACTTTCAAGTAATGAGCAGTACACCAATCAAACTTGGATGCCCAAGTTTCGTTCTCCTAGGTTGATGCATTCGTTTGCAGTTACAGTTTGAATTTCTAGGTTTCACTCTGTTTTCTCCTATATGGACAGATGCAGCTAGAACTCTAAATCAAACACGGTTTGTGCTAGCTTCTTGAAACTTGACACAATAAAGTAGTTCTACGTTCTATCTCTAAGGTTTGTTTCCTCTTGATGTAGCCTAATGCAGGGACTGGCGAATAACACTTGTATTGAAAGGGGTTGCCAAACTTTCAAAAAACTAGAGTCTCCTGAAATCTCAACATATATTTTCTCATCCACTCTTCATGATACATTCAAGTAATGATCAGTCCACATTCCCACTTGGATGCCCAAGTTTTGTTCTTCTAGGTTGAAGCATTCGTTTGCAGGAACAGTTTGAATTTTTAGGTTTCACTCTGTTTTCTCCTATATTGACAGATGCAGTTAGAACTTTAAATCAAACACGGTTTGTGCTAGCTACTTGAAACATGACACAATAAAGTAGTTCTACGTTCTATCCCTAAGGTTTGTTTCCTCTTGATGTACCCTTAAGCAGAGACTGGCGAATAACACATTCAATGAAAGGCGTTGTTAGGCTGCCAAAAAACTACAGTCTCCTGAAATCTCATCATATATTTTTTCTTCCGACCTTCATGATACTTTCAAGTAATGAGCAGTGCACCAATCAAACTTGGATGCCCAAGTTTCGTTCTCCTAGGTTGAAGCTAACTTTTTGCAGGAACAGTTTGAATTTTTAGGTTTCACTCTGTTTTGTCCTATATTGACAGATGCAGTTCGAACTCTAAATCAAACACGGTTTTTGCTAGCTTCTTGAAACTTGACAAAATACTGTAGTTCTACGTTCTACCTCTAAGGTTTGTTTCCTCTTGATGTAGCCTAATGCAGTTACTGGCGAATAACACTTTTATTGAAAGGGGTTGCCAAACTTACCAAAACTAGAGTCTTCTGAAATCTCAACATATATTTTTGCATCCAATCTTCATGATACTTTCGAGTAATGATCAGTACACTAATCCCACTTGGATGCTCATGTTTCCTTCTCCTACGTTGAAGCATTCGTTTGCAGTAACAGTTTGAATTTTTAGGTTTCATTCTGCTTTCTCCTATATTGACAAATGTAGTTCAAACTCTAAATCATACACGGTTTGGGCTAGCTTCTTGAAACTTGACACAATAAAGTAGTTCTACATTCTATCCCTAAGGTTTGTTTCCTCTTGATGTAGCCTTCAGCACAGACTGGCGAATAACACTTTCAATGAAAGGCTTTGTTAGGCTGCCAAAAAACTAGAGTCTCCTGAAATCTCAACACATATTTTTTTCCGACCTTAATGATACTTTCAAGTAATGAGCAGTACACCAATCAAACTTGGATGCCCAAGTTTCGTTCTCCTAGGTTGATGCATTCGTTTGCAGTAACAGTTTGAATTTCTAGGTTTCACTCTGTTTTCTCCTATATTGACAGATGCAGCTAGAACTCTAAATCAAACACGGTTTGTGCTAGCTTCTTGAAACTTGACACAATAAAGTAGTTCTACGTTCTATCTCTAAGGTTTGTTTCCTCTTGATGTAGCCTAATGCAGGGACTGGCGAATAACACTTATATCGAAAGGGGTTGCCAAACTTTCAAAAAACTAGAGTCTCCTGAAATCTCAACATATATTTTTTCATCCAATCTTCATGATAAATTCAAGTAATGATCAGTCCACCATTCCCACTTGGATGCCCAAGTTTTGTTCTTCTAGGTTGAAGCATTCGTTTGCAGGAACAGTTTGAATTTTTAGGTTCACTCTGTTTTCTCCTATATTGACAGATGCAGTTAGAACTTTAAATCAAACACGATTTGTGCTAGCTACTTGAAACATGACACAATAAAGTAGTTCTACGTTCTATTCCTGAGGTTTGTTTCCTCTTGATGTAGCCTTAAGCAGAGACTGGCGAATAACACATTCAATGAAAGGCGTTGTAGGGTGCCAAAAAACTACAGTCTCCTGAAATCTCATCATATATTTTTCCTTCCGACCTTCATGATACTTTCAAGTAATGAGCAGTGCACCAATCAAACTTGGATGCCCAAGTTTCGTTCTCCTAGGTTGAAGCATTCGTTTGCAGGAACAGTTTGAATTTTTAGGTTTCACTCTGTTTTGTCCTATATTGACAGATGCAGTTCGAACTCTAAATCAAACACGGTTTGTGCTAGCTTCTTGAAACTTGACAAAATACTGTAGTTCTACGTTCTATCTCTAAGGTTTGTTTCCTCTTGATGTAGCCTAATGCAGTTACTGGCGAATAACACTTTTATTGAAAGGGGTTGCCAAACTTCCAAAAACTAGAGTCTTCTGAAATCTCAACATATATTTTTGCATTTAATCTTCATGATACTTTCAAGTAATGATAAGTACACCAATCCCACTTGGATGCTCAAGTTTCATTCTCCTACGTTGAAGCATTCGTTTGCATTAACAGTTTTATTTTTTAGGTTTCACTGTTTTCTTCTATATTGACAAATGTAGTTCAAACTCTAAATCATACACGGTTTGGGCTAGCTTCTTGAAACTTGACACAATAAAGTAGTTCTACATTCTATCCCTAAGGTTTGTTTCCTCTTGATGTAGCCTTCAGCACAGACTGGCGAATAACACTTTCAATGAATGGCGTTGTTAGGCTGCCAAAAAACTAGAGTCTCCTGAAATCTTAACACATATTTTTTTCCGACCTTAATGATACTTTCAAGTAATGAGCAGTACACCAATCAAACTTGGATTCCCAAGTTTCGTTCTCCTAGGTTGATGCATTCGTTTGCAGTTACACTTTGAATTTCTAGGTTTCACTCTGTTTTCTCCTATATGGACAGATGCAGCTAGAACTCTAAATCAAACACGGTTTGTGCTAGCTTCTTGAAACTTGACACAATAAAGTAGTTCTACGTTCTATCTCCAAGGTTTGTTTCCTCTTGATGTAGCCTAATGCAGGGACTGGCGAATAACACTTATATTGAAAGGGGTTGCCAAACTTTCAAAAAACTAGAGTCTCCTGAAATCTCAACATATATTTTTTCATCCAATCTTCATGATACATTCAAGTAATGATCAGTACACCATTCCCACTTGGATGCCCAAGTTTTGTTCTTCTAGGTTGAAGCATTCGTTTGCAGGAACAGTTTGAATTTTTAGGTTTCACTCTGTTTTCTCCTATATTGACAGATGCAGTTAGAACGTTAAATCAAACACGGTTTGTGCTAGCTACTTGAAACATGACACAATAAAGTAGTTCTACGTTCTATCCCTAAGGTTTGTTTCCTCTTGATGTAGCCTTAAGCAGAGACTGGCGAATAACACATTCAATGAAAGGCGTTGTTAGGCTGCCAAAAAACTACAGTCTCCTGAAATCTCATCATATATTTTTTCTTCCGACCTTCATGATACTTTCAAGTAATGAGCAGTGCACCAATCAAACTTGGATGCCCAAGTTTCGTTCTCCTAGGTTAAAGCATTCGTTTGCAGGAACAGTTTGAATTTTTAGGTTTCACTCTGTTTTCTCCTATATTGACAGATGCAGTTAGAACTTTAAATCAAACACGGTTTGTGCTAGCTACTTGAAACATGACACAATAAAGTAGTTCTGCGTTCTATCCCTAAGGTTTGTTTCCTCTTGATGTAGCCTTAAGCAGAGACTGGCGAATAACACATTCAATGAAAGGCGTTGTTAGGCTGCCAAAAAACTACAGTCTCCTGAAATCTCATCATATATTTTTTCTTCCGACCTTCATGATACTTTCAAGTAATGATCAGTACACCAATCCCACTTGGATGCTCAAGTTTCATTCTCCTACGTTGAAGCATTCGTTTGCAGTAACAGTTTGAATTTTTAGGTTTCACTGTTTTCTTCTATATTGACAAATGTAGTTCAAACTCTAAATCATACACGGTTTGGGCTAGCTTCTTGAAACTTGACACAATAAAGTAGTTCTACATTCTATCCCTAAGGTTTGTTTCCTCTTGATGTAGCCTTCAGCAAAGACTGGCGAATAACACTTTCAATGAAAGGCGTTGTTAGGCTGCCAAAAAACTAGAGTCTCCTGAAATCTCAACACATATTTTTTTCCAACATTAATGATACTTTCAAGTAATGAGCAGTACACCAATCAAACTTGGATGCCCAAGATTCGTTCTCCTAGGTTGATGCATTCGTTTGCAGTAACAGTTTGAATTTCTAGGTTTCACTCTGTTTTCTCCTATATTGACAGATGCAGCTAGAACTCTAAATCAAACACGGTTTGTGCTAGCTTCTTGAAACTTGACACAATAAAGTAGTTCTACGTTCTATCTCTAAGGTTTGTTTCCTCTTGATGTAGCCTAATGCAGGGACTGGCGAATAACACTTATATTGAAAGGGGTTGCCAAACTTTCAAAAAACTAGAGTCTCCTGAAATCTCAACATACATTTTTTCATCCAATCTTCATGATACATTCAAGTAATGATCAGTACACCATTCCCACTTGGATGCCCACGTTTTGTTCTTCTAGGTTGAAGCACTCGTTTGCAGGAACAGTTTGAATTTTTAGGTTTCACTCTGTTTTCTCCTATATTGACAGATGCAGTTCAAACTCTAAATCAAACACGGTTTGTGCTAGCTTCTTGAAACTTGACAAAATACTGTAGTTCTACGTTCTATCTCTAAGGTTTGTTTCCTCTTGATGTAGACTAATGCAGTTACTGGCGAATAACACTTTTATTGAAAGGGGTTGCCAAACTTCCAAAAACTAGAGTCTTCTGAAATCTCAACATATATTTTTGCATCCAATCTTCATGATACTTTCAAGTAATGATCAGTACACCAATCCCACTTGGATGCTCAAGTTTCATTCTCCTACGTTGAAGCATTCGTTTGCAGTAACAGTTTTAATTTTTAGGTTTCACTGTTTTCTTCTATATTGACAAATGTAGTTCAAACTCTAAATCATACACGGTTTGGGCTAGCTCCTTGAAACTTGACACAATAAAGTAGTTCTACATTCTATCCCTAAGGTTTGTTTCCTCTTGATGTAGCCTTCAGCACAGACTGGCGAATAACACTTTCAATGAAATGCGTTGTTAGGCTGCCAAAAAACTAGAGTCTCCTGAAATCTCAACACATTTTTTTTCCGACCTTAATGATACTTTCAAGTAATGAGCAGTACACCAATCAAACATGGATGCCCAAGTTTCGTTCTCCTAGGTTGATGCATTCGTTTGCAGTTACAGTTTGAATTTCTAGGTTTCACTCTGTTTTCTCCTATATTGACAGATGCAGCTAGAACTCTAAATCAAACACGGTTTGTGCTAGCTTCTTGAAACTTGACACAATAAAGTAGTTCTACGTTCTATCTCTAAGGTTTGTTTCCTCTTGATGTAGCCTAATGCAGGGACTGGCGAATAACACTTTTATTGAAAGGGGTTGCCAAACTTCCCAAAACTAGAGTCTTCTGAAATCTCAACATATATTTTTTTATCAAATCTTCATGATACTTTCCAGTAATGATCAGTACACCAATCCCACTTGGATGCTCAAGTTTCATTCTCCTACGTTGAAGCATTCGTTTGCAGTAACAGTTTGAATTTTTAGGTTTCATTCTGCTTTCTCCTATATTGACAGATGTTGTTCAAACTCTAAATCATGCACACTTTGGGCTAGCTTCTTGAAACTTGACACAATAAAGTAGTTCTACATTCTATCCCTAAGGTTTGTTTCCTCTTGATGTAGCCTAATGCAGGGACTGGCGAATAACACTTTTATTGAAAGGGGTTGCCAAACTTCCCAAAACTAGAGTCTTCTGAAATCTCAACATATATTTTTTTATCAAATCTTCATGATACTTTCCAGTAATGATCAGTACACCAATCCCACTTGGATGCTCAAGTTTCATTCTCCTACGTTGAAGCATTCTTTTGCAGTAACAGTTTGAATTTTTAGGTTTCATTCTGCTTTCTCCAATATTGACAAATGTAGTTCAAACTCTAAATCATGCACGCTTTGGGCTAGCTTCTTGAAACTTGACACAATAAAGTAGTTCTACATTCTATCCCTAAGGTTTGTTTCCTCTTGATGTAGCCTTCAGCACTGACTGGCGAATAACACTTTCAATGAAAGGCATTGTTAGGCTGCCAAAAAACTAGAGTCTCCTGATATCTCAACACATATTTTTTTCCGACCTTAATGATACTTTAAAGTAATGAGCAGTACACCAATCCCACTTGGATGCTCAAGTTTCATTCTCCTACGTTGAAGCATTCGTTTGCAGTAACAGTTTTAATTTTTAGGTTTCACTGTTTTCTTCTATATTGACAAATGTAGTTCAAACTCTAAATCATACACGGTTTGGGCTAGCTTCTTGAAACTTGACACAATAAAGTAGTTCTACATTCTATCCCTAAGGTTTGTTTCCTCTTGATGTAGCCTTCAGCACAGACTGGCGAATAACACTTTCAATGAAAGGCGTTGTTAGGCTGCCAGAAAACTAGAGTCTCCTGAAATCTCAACACATATTTTTTTCCGACCTTAATGATACTTTCAATTAATGAGCAGTACACCAATCAAACTTTAAATGCCCAAGTTTCGTTCTCCTAGGTTGATGCATTCGTTTGCAGTTACAGTTTGAATTTCTAGGTTTCACTCTCTTTTCTCCTATATGGACAGATGCAGCTAGAACTGTAAATCAAACACGGTTTGTGCTAGCTTCTTGAAACTTGACACAATAAAGTAGTTCTACGTTCTATCTCTAAGGTTTGTTTCCTCTTGATGTAGCCTAATGCAGGGACTGGCGAATAACACTTATATTGAAAGGGGTTGCCAAACTTTCAAAAAACTAGAGTCTCCTGAAATCTCAACATATATTTTTTCATCCAATCTTCATGATACATTCAAGTAATGATCAGTACACCATTCCCACTTGGATGCCCAAGTTTTGTTCTTCTAGGTTGAAGCATTCGTTTGCAGGAACAGTTTGAAGTTTTAGGTTTCACTCTGTTTTCTCCTATATTGACAGATGCAGTTAGAACTTTAAATCAAACACGGTTTGTGCTAGCTACTTGAAACATGACACAATAAAGTAGTTCTACGTTCTATCCCTAAGGTTTGTTTCCTCTTGATGTAGCCTTAAGCAGAGACTGGCGAATAACACATTCAATGAAAGGCGTTGTTAGGCTGCCAAAAAACTACAGTCTCCTGAAATCTCATCATATATTTTTTCTTCCGACCTTCATGATACTTTCAAGTAATGAGCAGTGCACCAATCAAACTTGGATGACCAAATTTCGTTCTCCTAGGTTGAAGCATTCGTTTGCAGGAACAGTTTGAATTTTTAGGTTTCACTCTGTTTTGTCCTATATTGACAGATGCAGTTCGAACTCTAAATCAAACACGGTTTGTGCTAGCTTCTTGAAACTTGACAAAATACTGTAGTTCTACGTTCTATCTCTAAGGTTGGTTTCCTCTTGATGTAGCCTAATGCAGGGACTGGCGAATAACACTTTCATTGAAATGGGTTGCCAAACTTCCCAAAACTAGAGTCTTTTGAAATCTCAACATATATTTTTATATCCAATCTTCATGATACTTTTGAGTAATGATCAGTACACCAATCCCACTTGGATGCTCAAGTTTCATTCTCCTACGTTGAAGCATTCGTTTGCAGTAACAGTTTGAATTTTTAGGTTTCATTCTGCTTTCTCCTATATTGACAAATGTAGTTCAAACTCTAAATCATACACGGTTTGGGCTAGCTTCTTGAAACTTGACACAATAAAGTAGTTCTACATTCTATCCCTAAGGTTTGTTTCCTCTTGATGTAGCCTTCAGCACAGACTGGCGAATAACACTTTCAATGAAAGGCGTTGTTAGGCTGCCAAAAAACTAGAGTCTCCTGAAATCTCAACACATATTTTTTTTCCGACCTTAATGATACTTTCAAGTAATGAGCAGTACACCAATCAAACTTGGATGCCCAAGATTCGTTCTCCTAGGTTGATGCATTCGTTTGCAGTAACAGTTTGAATTTCTAGGTTTCACTCTGTTTTCTCCTATATTGACAGATGCAGCTAGAACTCTAAATCAAACACGGTTTGTGCTAACTTCTTGAAACTTGACACAATAAAGTAGTTCTACGTTCTATCTCTAAGGTTTGTTTCCTCTTGATGTAGCCTAATGCAGGGACTGGCGAATAACACTTATATTGAAAGGGGTTGCCAAACTTTCAAAAAACTAGAGTCTCCTGAAATCTCAAGATATATTTTTTCATCCAATCTTCATGATACATTCAAGTAATGATCAGTACACCATTCCCACTTGGATGCCCAAGTTTTGTTCTTCTAGGTTGAAGCATTCGTTTGCAGGAACAGTTTGAATTTTTAGGTTTCATTCTGCTTTCTCCTATATTGACAAATGTAGTTCAAACTCTAAATCATACACGGTTTGGGCTAGCTTCTTGAAACTTGACACAATAAAGTAGTTCTACATTCTATCCCTAAGGTTTGTTTCCTCTTGATGTAGCCTTCAGCACAGACTGGCGAATAACACTTTCAATGAAAGGCATTGTTAGGCTGCCAAAAACTACAGTCTCCTGAAATCTCATCATATATTTTTTCTTCCGAACTTCATGATACTTTCAAGTAATGAGAAGTGCACCAATCAAACTTGGATGCCCAAGTTTTGTTCTCCTAGGTTGAAGCATTCGTTTGCAGGAACAGTTTGAATTTCTAGGTTTCACTCTGTTTTCTCCTATATTGACAGATGCAGCTAGAACTCTAAATCAAACACGGTTTGTGCTAGCTTTGGAAACTTGACACAATAAAGTAGTTCTACGTTCAATCTCTAAGGTTTGTTTCCTCTGGATGTAGCCTAATGCAGGGAGTGGCGAATAAAACTTATATTGAAAGGGGTTGCCAAACTTTCAAAAAACTAGAGTCTCCTGAAATCTCAACATATATTTTTTCATCCAATCTTCATGATACATTCAAGTAATGATCAGTACACCATTCCCACTTGGATGCCCAAGTTTTGTTCTTCTAGGTTGAAGCATTCGTTTGCAGGAACAGTTTGAATTTTTAGGTTTCATTCTGTTTTCTCCTATATTGACAGATGCAGCTAGAACTCTAAATCAAACACGGTTTGTGCTAGCTTCTTGAAACTTGACACAATAAAGTAGTTCTACGTTCTATCTCTAAGGTTTGTTTCCTCTTGATGTAGCCTAATGCAGGGACTGGCGAATAACACTTATATTGAAAGGGGTTGCCAAACTTTCAAAAAACTAGAGTCTACTGAAATCTCAACATATATTTTTTCATCCAATCTTCATGATACATTCAAGTAATGATCAGTACACCATTCCCACTTGGATGCCCAAGTTTTGTTCTTCTAGGTTGAAGCATTCGTTTGCAGGAACAGTTTGAAGATTTAGGTTTCACTCTGTTTTCTCCTATATTGACAGATGCAGTTAGAACTTTAAATCAAACACGGTTTCTTCTAGCTACTTGAAACATGACACAATAAAGTAGTTCTACGTTCTATCCCTAAGGTTTGTTTCCTCTTGATGTACCCCTAAGCAGAGACTGGCGAATAACACATTCAATGAAAGGCGTTGTTAGGCTGCCAAAAAACTACAGTCTCCTGAAATCTCATCATATATTTTTTCTTCCGACCTTCATGATACTTTCAAGTAATGAGCAGTGCACCAATCAAACTTGGATGCCCAAGTTTCGTTCTCCTAGGTTGAAGCATTCGTTTGCAGGAACAGTTTGAATTTTTAGGTTTCACTCTGTTTTGTCCTATATTGACAGATGCAGTTCGAACTCTAAATCAAACACGGTTTGTGCTAGCTTCTTGAAACTTGACAAAATACTGTAGTTCTACGTTCTATCTCTAAGGTTTGTTTCCTCTTGATGTAGCCTAATGCAGTTACTGGCGAATAACACTTTTATTGAAAGGGGTTGCCAAACTTCCAAAAACTAGAGTCTTCTGAAATCTCAACATATATTTGTGCATCCAATCTTCATGATACTTTCAAGTAATGATCAGTACACCAATCCCACTTGGATGCTCAAGTTTCATTCTCCTACGTTGAAGCATTCGTTTGCAGTAACAGTTTTAATTTTTAGTTTTCAGTGTTTTCTTCTATATTGACAAATGTAATTCAAACTCTAAATCATACACGGTTTGGGCTAGCTTCTTGAAACTTGACACAATAAAGTAGTTCTACATTCTATCCCTAAGGTTTGTTTCCTCTTGATGTAGCCTTCAGCACAGACTGGCGAATAACACTTTCAATGAAAGGCGTTGTTAGGCTGCCAAAAAACTAGAGTCTCCTGAAATCTCAACACATATTTTTTTCCGACCTTAATGATACTTTCAAGTAATGAGCAGTACACCAATCAAACTTGGATGCCCAAGTTTCGTTCTCCTAGGTTGATGCATTCGTTTGCAGTTACAGTTTGAATTTCTAGGTTTCACTCTGTTTTCTCCTATATTGACAGATGCAGCTAGAACTCTAAATCAAACACGGTTTGTGCTAGCTTCTTGAAACTTGACACAATAAAGTAGTTCTACGTTCTATCTCTAAGGTTTGTTACCTCTTGATGTAGCCTAATGCAGGGACTGGCGAATAACACTTATATTGAAAGGGGTTGCCAAACTTTCAAAAAAATAGAGTCTCCTGAAATCTCAACATATATGTTTTCATCCAATCTTCATGATACATTCAAGTAATGATCAGTACACCATTCCCACTTGGATGCCCAAGTTTTGTTCTTCTAGGTTGAAGCATTCGTTTGCAGGAACAGTTTGAATTTTTAGGTTTCACTCTGTTTTCTCCTATATTGACAGATGCAGTTAGAACTTTAAATCAAACACGGTTTGTGCTAGCTACTTGAAACATGACACAATAATGTAGTTCTACGTTCTATCCCTAAGGTTTGTTTCCTCTTGATGTAGCCTTAAGCAGAGACTGGCGAATAACACATTCAATGAAAGGCGTTGTTAGGCTGCCAAAAAACTACAGTCTCCTGAAATCTCATCATATATTTTTTCTTCCAACCTTCATGATACTTTCAAGTAATGAGCAGTGCACCAATCAAACTTGGATGCCCAAGTTTCGTTCTCCTAGGTTGAAGAATTCGTTTGCAGGAACAGTTTGAATTTTTAGGTTTCACTCTGTTTTGTCCTATATTGACAGATGCAGTTCGAACTCTAAATCAAACACGGTTTGTGCTAGCTTCTTGAAACTTGACAAAATACTGTAGTTCTACGTTCTATCTCTAAGGTTTGTTTCCTCTTGATGTAGCCTAATGCAGT
>NW_027511605.1:0-23424 GCF_048772815.1 Callospermophilus lateralis | reverse complement strand
TGAACTGATCATTACCACAGAGATCATCAAGGTCGGATGAAAAAAAATTTGCCGAGTATTCAGAAAACCAGTAGTATTTTGGAAGCTTGGAACACCTGTCCAATAAAGGTGTTTTACGCAGTGTTTGCTTGTGGCTATTTCAAGAGGAAACAAACCACAAAGACAGAACTTAGAACTACTTAATTTTGTCAAGTTTCAAGGAGCTAGCACAAACCGTGTTTGATTTAGACTTAAAAAACACATCTATCTGTATAGGAGGAAATAGAGTGAAACCTAAAAATTCAAACTGTTACTGGAAACGAACGCTTCATCCTAGAAGAGTGAAAATTGGGCAGCTAAGTGGACTTAGTGAACTGATCATTACCACAGAGATCATCAAGGTCGGATGAAAAAATATTTGCCGAGTATTCAGAAAACCAGTAGTATTTTGGAAGCTTGGCACACCTTTCCAATGAAGGTGTTTTACGCAGTCTTTGCTTGTGGCTATTTCAAGAGGAAACAAACCACAAAGACAGAACTTAGAACTACTTTATTTTGTCAAGTTTCAAGGAGCTAGCACAAACCGTGTTTGATTTAGACTTAAAAAACACATCTATCTGTATAGGAGGAAATAGAGTGAAACCTAAAAATTCAAACTGTTACTGGTAACGAACGCTTCATCCTAGAAGAGTGAAAATTGGGCAGCTAAGTGGACTTAGTGAACTGATCATTACCACAGAGATCATCAAGGTCGGATGAAAAAAAATTTGCCGAGTATTCAGAAAACCAGTAGTATTTTGGAAGCTTGGCACACCTTTCCAATGAAGGTGTTTTACGCAGTGTTTGCTTGTGGCTATTTCAAGAGGAAACAAACCACAAAGACAGAACTTAGAACTACTTTATTTTGTCAAGTTTCAAGGAGCTAGCACAAACCGTGTTTGATTTAGACTTAAAAAACACATCTATCTGTATAGGAAAAAGTAGAGTGAAACCTAAAAATTCAAACTGTTACTGGTAACGAACGCTTCATCCTAGAAGAGTGAAAATTGGGCAGCTAAGTGGACTTAGTGAACTTATCATTACCACAGAGATCATCAAGGTCGGATGAAAAAAAATTTGCCGAGTATTCAGAAAACCAGTAGTATTTTGGAAGCTTGGAACACCTTTCCAATAAAGGTGTTTTACGCAGTGTTTGCTTGTGGCTATTTCAAGAGGACACAAACCACAAAGACAGAACTTAGTACTACTTAATTTTGTCAAGTTTTAAAGATCTAGCACAAACCGTGTTTGATTTAGACTTAAAAAACACATCTATCTGTATAGGAGGAAATAGAGTGAAACCTAAAAATTCAAACTGTTACTGGTAACGAACGCTTCATCCTAGAAGAGTGAAAATTGGGCAGCTAAGTGGACTTAGTGAACTGATCATTACCACAGAGATCATCAAGGTCGGATGAAAAAAATTTTGCCGAGTATTCAGAAAACCAGTAGTATTTTGGAAGCTTGGCACACCTTTCCAATTAAGGTGTTTTACGCAGTCTTTGCTTGTGGCTATTTCAAGAGGAAACAAACCACAAAGACAGAACTTAGAACTACTTTATTTTGTCAAGTTTCAAAAAGCTAGCACAAACCGTGTTTGATTTAGACTTAAAAACACATCTATCTGTATAGGAGGAAATAGAGTGATACCTAAAAATTCAAACTGTTACTGGTAACGAACGCTTCAACTTAGAAGAGTGAAAATTGGGCAGCTAAGTGGACTTAGTGAACTGATCATTACCACAGAGATCATCAAGGTCAGATGAAAAAAAATTTGCCGAGTATTCAGAAAACCAGTAGTATTTTGGAAGCTTGGCACACCTTTCCAATGAATGTGTTTTACGCAGTCTTTGCTTGTGGCTATTTCAAGAGGAAACAAACCACAAAGACAGAACTTAGAACTACTTTACTTTGTCAAGTTTCAAGGAGCTAGCACAAACCGTGTTTCATTTAGACTTAAAAAACACATCTATCTGTATAGGAGGAAATAGAGTGAAACCTAAAAATTCAAACTGTTACTGGTAACGAACGCTTCATCCTAGAAGAGTGAAAATTGGGCAGCTAAGTGGACTTAGTGAACTGATCATTACCACAGAGATCATCAAGGTCGGATGAAAAAAAATTTGCCGAGTATTCAGAAAACCAGTAGTATTTTGGAAGCTTGGCACACCTTTCCATTGAATGTGTTTTACGCAGTCTTTGCTTGTGGCTATGTCAAGAGGAAACAAACCACAAAGACAGAACTTAGAACTACTTTATTTTGTCAAGTTTCAAGGAGCTAGCACAAACCGTGTTTGATTTAGACTTAAAAAACACATCTATCTGTATATGAGGAAATAGAGTGTAACCTAAAAATTCAAACTGATACTGGTAACGAACGCTTCATCCTAGAAGAGTGAAAATTGGGCAGTTAAGTGGACTTAGTGAACTGATCATTACCACAGAGATCATCAAGGTCGGATGAAAAAAAAATTGGCCGAGTATTCAGAAAACCAGTAGTATTTTGGAAGCTTGGAACACCTTTCCAATGAAGGTGTTTTACGCAGTGTTTGCTTGTGGCTATTTCAAGAGGAAACAAACCACAAAGACAGAACTTAGAACTACTTTATTTTGTCAAGTTTCAATGAGCTAGCACAAACCGTGTTTGATTTAGACTTAAAAAACACATCTATCTGTATAGGAGGAAATAGAGTGAAACCTAAAAATTCAAACTGTTACTGGTAACGAACGCTTCATCCTAGAAGAGTGAAAATTGGGCAGCTAAGTGGACTTAGTGAACTGATCATTACCACAGAGATCATCAAGGTCGGATGAAAAAAAATTTGCCGAGTATTCAGAAAACCAGTAGTATTTTGGAAGCTTGGAACACCTTTCCAATGAATGTGTTTTACGCAGTCTTTGCTTGTGGCTATTTCAAGAGGAAACAAACCACAAAGACAGAACTTAGAACAACTTTATTTTGTCAAGTTTCAAGGAGCTAGCACAAACCGTGTTTGATTTAGACTTAAAAAACACATCTATCTGTATAGGAGGAAATAGAGTGAAACCTAAAAATTCAAACTGTTACTGGTAACGAACGCTTCATCCTAGAAGAGTGAAAATTGGGCAGCTAAGTGGACTTAGTGAACTGATCATTACCACAGAGATCATCAAGGTCGGATGAAAAAAAATTTGCCAAGTATTCAGAAAACCAGTAGTATTTTGGAAGCTTGGCACACCTTTCCAATGAAGGTGTTTTACGCAGTGTTTGCTTGTGGCTATTTCAAGAGGAAACAAACCACAAAGACAGAACTTAGAACTACTTTATTTTGTCAAGTTTCAAGGAGCTAGCACAAACCGTGTTTGATTTAGACTTAAAAAACACATCTATCTGTATAGGAGGAAATAGAGTGAAACCTAAAAATTCAAACTGTTACTGGTAACGAACGCTTCATCCTAGAAGAGTGAAAATTGGGCAGCTAAGTGGACTTAGTGAACTGATCATTACCACAGAGATCATCAAGGTCGGATGAAAAAAAATTTGCCGAGTATTCAGAAAACCAGTAGTATTTTGGAAGCTTGGCACACCTTTCCAATGAAGGTGTTTTACGCAGTGTTTGCTTGTGGCTATTTCAAGAGGAAACAAACCACAAAGACAGAACTTAGAACTACTTTATTTTGTCAAGTTTCAAGGAGCTAGCACAAACCGTGTTTGATTTAGACTTAAAAAACACATCTATCTGTATAGGAAAAAGTAGAGTGAAACCTAAAAATTCAAACTGTTACTGGTAACGAACGCTTCATCCTAGAAGAGTGAAAATTGGGCAGCTAAGTGGACTTAGTGAACTTATCATTACCACAGAGATCATCAAGGTCGGATGAAAAAAAATTTGCCGAGTATTCAGAAAACCAGTAGTATTTTGGAAGCTTGGCACACCTTTCCAATTAAGGTGTTTTACGCAGTCTTTGCTTGTGGTTATTTCAAGAGGAAACAAAACACAAAGACAGAACTTAGAACTACTTTATTTTGTCAAGTTTCAAGGAGCTAGCACAAACCGTGTTTGATTTAGACTTAAAAAACACATCTATCTGTATAGGAGGAAATAGAGTGAAACCTAAAAATTCAAACTGTTACTGGTAACGAACGCTTCATCCTAGAAGAGTGAAAATTGGGCAGCTAAGTGGACTTAGTGAACTGATCATTACCACAGAGATCATCAAGGTCGGATGAAAAAAAATTTGCCAAGTATTCAGAAAACCAGTAGTATTTTGGAAGCTTGGCACACCTTTCCAATGAAGGTGTTTTACGCAGTGTTTGCTTGTGGCTATTTCAAGAGGAAACAAACCACAAAGACAGAACTTAGAACTACTTTATTTTGTCAAGTTTCAAGGAGCTAGCACAAACCGTGTTTGATTTAGACTTAAAAAACACATCTATCTGTATAGGAGGAAATAGAGTGAAACCTAAAAATTCAAACTGTTACTGGTAACGAACGCTTCATCCTAGAAGAGTGAAAATTGGGCAGCTAAGTGGACTTAGTGAACTGATCATTACCACAGAGATCATCAAGGTCGGATGAAAAAAAATTTGCCGAGTATTCAGAAAACCAGTAGTATTTTGGAAGCTTGGCACACCTTTCCAATGAAGGTGTTTTACGCAGTGTTTGCTTGTGGCTATTTCAAGAGGAAACAAACCACAAAGACAGAACTTAGAACTACTTTATTTTGTCAAGTTTCAAGGAGCTAGCACAAACCGTGTTTGATTTAGACTTAAAAAACACATCTATCTGTATAGGAAAAAGTAGAGTGAAACCTAAAAATTCAAACTGTTACTGGTAACGAACGCTTCATCCTAGAAGAGTGAAAATTGGGCAGCTAAGTGGACTTAGTGAACTTATCATTACCACAGAGATCATCAAGGTCGGATGAAAAAAAATTTGCCGAGTATTCAGAAAACCAGTAGTATTTTGGAAGCTTGGAACACCTTTCCAATGAATGTGTTTTACGCAGTCTTTGCTTGTGGCTATTTCAAGAGGAAACAAACCACAAAGACAGAACTTAGAACTACTTTATTTTGTCAAGTTTCAAGGAGCTAGCACAAACCGTGTTTGATTTAGACTTAAAAAACACATCTATCTGTATAGGAGGAAATAGAGTGAAACCTAAAAATTCAAACTGTTACTGGTAACGAACGCTTCATCCTAGAAGAGTGAAAATTGGGCAGCTAAGTGGACTTAGTGAACTGATCATTACCGCAGAGATCATCAAGGTCGGATGAAAAAAAATTTTGCCGAGTATTCAGAAAACCAGTAGTTTTTTGGAAGCTTCGCACACCTTTCCAATGAAGGTGTTTACGCAGTCTTTGCTTGTGGCTATTTCAAGAGGAAACAAACCACAAAGACAGAACTTAGAACTACTTTATTTTGTCAAGTTTCAAGGAGCTAGCACAAACCGTGTTTGATTTAGACTTAAAAAACACATCTATCTGTATAGGAGGAAATAGAGTGAAACCTAAAAATTCAAACTGTTACTGGTAACGAACGCTTCATCCTAGAAGAGTGAAAATTGGGCAGCTAAGTGGACTTAGTGAACTGATCATTACCACAGAGATCATCAAGGTCGGATGAAAAAAAATTTGCCGAGTATTCAGAAAACCAGTAGTATTTTGGAAGCTTGGCACACCTTTCCAATGAAGGTGTTTTACGCAGTGTTTGCTTGTGGCTATTTCAAGAGGAAACAAACCACAAAGACAGAACTTAGAACTACTTTATTTTGTCAAGTTTCAAGGAGCTAGCACAAACCGTGTTTGATTTAGACTTAAAAAACACATCTATCTGTATAGGAGGAAATAGAGTGAAACCTAAAAATTCAAACTGTTACTGGTAATGAACGCTTCATCCTAGAAGAGTGAAAGTTGGGCATCTAAGTGGACTTTGTGAACTGATCATTACCACAGAGATCATCAAGGTCGGATGAAAAAAAATTTGCCGAGTATTCAGAAAACCAGTAGTATTTTGGAAGCTTGGAACACCTTTCCAATAAAGGTGTTTTACGCAGTGTTTGCTTGTGGCTATTTCAAGAGGAAACAATCCACAAAGACAGAACTTAGAACTACTTTATTTTGTCAAGTTTCAAGGAGCTAGCACAAACCGTGTTTGATTTAGACTTAAAAAACACATCTATCTGTATAGGAGGAAATAAAGTGAAACCTAAATATTCAAACTGTTACTGGTAACGAACGCTTCATCCTACAAGAGTGAAAATTGGGCAGCTAAGTGGACTTAGTGAACTGATCATTACCACAGAGATCATCAAGGTCAGATGAAAAAAAATTTGCCGAGTATTCAGAAAACCAGTAGTATTTTGGAAGCTTGGCACACCTTTCCAATTAAGGTGTTTTACGCAGTCTTTGCTTGTGGCTATTTCAAGGGGAAACAAAACACAAAGACAGAACTTAGAACTACTTTATTTTGTCAAGTTTCAAGGAGCTAGCACAAACCGTGTTTGATTTAGACTTAAAAAACACATCTATCTGTATAGGAGGAAATAGAGTGAAACCTAAAAATTCAAACTGTTACTGGAAACGAACGCTTCATCCTAGAAGAGTGAAAATTGGGCAGCTAAGTGGACTTAATGAACTGATCATTACGACAGAGATCATCAAGGTCGGATGAAAAAAAATTTGCCGAGTATTCAGAAAACCAGTAGTATTTTGGAAGCTTGGAACACCTTTCCAATAAAGGTGTTTTACGCAGTCTTTGCTTGTGGCTATTTCAAGAGGAAACAAACCACAAAGACAGAACTTAGAACTACTTTATTTTGTCAAGTTTCAAGGAGCTAGGACAAACCGTGTTTGATTTATACTTAAAAAACACATCTATCTGTATAGGAGGAAATAGAGTGAAACCTAAAAATTCAAACTGTTACTGGTAACGAACGCTTCATCCTAGAAGAGTGAAAATTGGGCAGCTAAGTGGACTTAATGAACTGATCATACCACAGAGATCATCAAGGTCGGATGAAAAAAAATTTGCCGAGTATTCAGAAAACCAGTAGTATTTTGGAAGCTTGGCACACCTTTCCAATGAAGGTGTTTTACGCAGTGTTTCCTTGTGGCTATTTGAAGAGGAAACAAACCACAAAGACAGAACTTAGAACTACTTTATTTTGTCAAGTTTCAAGGAGCTAGCACAAACCGTGTTTGATTTAGACTTAAAAAACACATCTATCTGTATAGGAGGAAATAGAGTGAAACCTAAAAATTCAAACTGTTACTGGTAACGAACGCTTCATCCTAGAAGAGTGAAAATTGGGCAGCTAAGTGGACTTAGTGAACTGATCATTACCACAGAGATCATCAAGGTCGGATGAAAAAAAATTTGCCGAGTATTCAGAAAACCAGTAGTATTTTGGAAGCTTGGAACACCTTTCCAATAAAGGTGTTTTATGCAGTGTTTGCTTGTGGCTATTTCAAGAGGAAACAAACCACAAAGACAGAACTTAGAACTACTTTATTTTGTCAAGTTTCAAGGAGCTAGCACAAACCGTGTTTGATTTAGACTTAAAAAACACATCTATCTGTATAGGAGGAAATAGAGTGAAACCTAAAAATTCAAACTGTTACAGGTAACGATCGCTTCATCCTAGAAGAGTGAAAATTGGGCAGCTAAGTGGACTTAATGAACTGATCATTACCACAGAGATCATCAAGGTCGGATGAAAAAATTTTGCCGAGTATTCAGAAAACCACTAGTATTTTGGAAGCTTGGAACACCTTTCCAATAAAGGTGTTTTACGCAGTGTTTGCTTGTGGCTATTTAAAGAGGAAACAAACCACAAAGACAGAACTTAGAACTACTTTATTTTGTCAAGTTTCAAGGAGCTAGCACAAACCGTGTTTGATTTAGACTTAAAAAACACATCTATCTGTATAGGAGGAAATAGAGTGAAACCTAAAAATTCAAACTGTTACTGGTAACGAACGCTTCATCCTAGAAGAGTGAATATTGGGCAGTTAAGTCGACTAAGTAAACTGATCATTACGACAGAGATCATCAAGGTCGGATGAAAAAAAATTTGCCGAGTATTCCAAAAACCAGTAGTATTTTGGAAGCTTAGAACACCTTTCCAATGAATGTGTTTTACGCAGTCTTTGCTTGTGGCTATTTCAAGAGGAAACAAACCACAAAGACAGAACTTAGAACTACTTTATTTTGTCAAGTTTCAAGGAGCTAGCACAAACCGTGTTTGATTTAGACTCAAAAAACACATCTGTCTGTATAGGAGGAAATAGAGTTAAACCTAAAAATTCAAACTGTTACTGGTAACGAACGCTTCATCCTAGAAGAGGGAAAATTGGGAAGCTAAGTGGACTTAGTGAACTGATCATTACCACAGAGATCATCAAGGTCGGATGAAAAAAAATTTGCCGATTATAAAGAAAACCAGTAGTATTTTGGAAGCTTCGAACACCTTTCCAATGAATGTGTTTTACGCAGTCTTTGCTTGTGCCTATTTCAAGAGGAAACAAACCACAAAGACAGAAATTAGAACAACTTCATTTTGTCAAGTTTCAAGGAGCTAGAACAAACCGTGATTGATTTAGACTTAATAAACACATCTATCTGTATAGGAGGAAATAGAGTGAAACCTAAAAATTCAAGCTGTTACTGGTAACGAACGCTTCATCCTAGAAGAGTGAAAATTGGGCAGCTAAGTGGACTTAGTGAACTGATCATTACCACAGAGATCATCAAGGTCGGATGAAAAAAAATTTGCCGAGTATTCCGAAAACCAGTAGTTTTTTGGAAGCTTGGCCCACCTTTCCAATGAATGTGTTTTACACAGTCTTTGCTTGTGCCTATTTCAAGAGGAAACAAACCACAAAGACAGAACTTAGAACTACTTTATTTTGTCAAGTTTCAAGGAGCTAGCACAAACCGTGTTTGATTTAGACTTAAAAAACACATCTATCTGTAGAGGAGGAAATAGAATGAAACCTAAAAATTCAAACTGTTACTGGTAACGAACGCTTCATCGTAGAAGAGTGAAAATTGGGCTGGTAAGTGGACTTAGTGAACTGATCATTACCACAGAGATCATCAAGGTCGGATGAAAAAAAATTTGCCGAGTATTCAGAAAACCAGTAGTATTTTGGAAGCTTGGAACACCTTTCCAATAAAGGTGTTTTACGCAGTGTTTGCTTGTGGCTATTTCAAGAGGACACAAACCACAAAGACAGAATTTAGTACTACTTAATTTTGTCAAATTTTAAAGATCTAGCACAAACCGTGTTTGATTTAGACTTAAAAAACACATCTATCTGTATAGGAGGAAATAGAGTGAAACCTAAAAATTCAAACTGTTACTGGTAATGAACGCTTCATCCTAGAAGAGTGAAAATTGGGCAGCTAAGTGGACTTAGTGAACTGATCATTACCACAGAGATCATCAAGGTCGGATGAAAAAAATTTTGCCGAGTATTCAGAAAACCAGTAGTATTTTGGAAGCTTGGCACACCTTTCCAATTAAGGTGTTTTACGCAGTCTTTGCTTGTGGCTATTTCAAGAGGAAACAAACCACAAAGACAGAACTTAGAACTACTTTATTTTGTCAAGTTTCAAAAAGCTAGCACAAACCGTGTTTGATTTAGACTTAAAAAACACATCTATCTGTATAGGAGGAAATAGAGTGAAACCTAAAAATTCAAACTGTTACTGGTAACGAACGCTTCATCTTAGAAGAGTGAAAATTGGGCAGCTAAGTGGACTTAGTGAACTGATCATTACCACAGAGATCATCAAGGTCAGATGAAAAAAAATTTGCCGAGTATTCAGAAAACCAGTAGTATTTTGGAAGCTTGGCACACCTTTCCAATGAATGTGTTTTACGCAGTCTTTGCTTGTGGCTATTTCAAGAGGAAACAAACCACAAAGACAGAACTTAGAACTACTTTATTTTGTCAAGTTTCAAGGAGCTAGCACAAACCGTGTTTCATTTAGACTTAAAAAACACATCTATCTGTATAGGAGGAAATAGAGTGAAACCTAAAAATTCAAACTGTTACTGGTAACAAACGCTTCATCCTAGAAGAGTGAAAATTGGGCAGCTAAGTGGACTTAGTGAACTGATCATTACCACAGAGATCATCAAGGTCGGATGAAAAAAAATTTGCCGAGTATTCAGAAAACCAGTAGTATTTTGGAAGCTTGGCACACCTTTCCATTGAATGTGTTTTACGCAGTCTTTGCTTGTGGCTATGTCAAGAGGAAACAAACCACAAAGACAGAACTTAGAACTACTTTATTTTGTCAAGTTTCAAGGAGCTAGCACAAACCGTGTTTGATTTAGACTTAAAAAACACATCTATCTGTATATGAGGAAATAGAGTGTAACCTAAAAATTCAAACTGTTACTGGTAACGAACGCTTCATCCTAGAATAGTGAAAATTGGGCAGTTAAGTGGACTTAGTGAACTGATCATTACCACAGAGATCATCAAGGTCGGATGAAAAAAAAATTTGCCGAGTATTCAGAAAACCAGTAGTATTTTGGAAGCTTGGAACACCTTTCCAATGAAGGTGTTTTACGCAGTGTTTGCTTGTGGCTATTTCAAGAGGAAACAAACCACAAAGACAGAACTTAGAACTACTTTATTTTGTCAAGTTTCAATGAGCTAGCACAAACCGTGTTTGATTTAGACTTAAAAAACACATCTATCTGTATAGGAGGAAATAGAGTGAAACCTAAAAATTCAAACTGTTACTGGTAACGAACGCTTCATCCTAGAAGAGTGAAAATTGGGCAGCTAAGTGGACTTAGTGAACTGATCATTACCACAGAGATCATCAAGGTCGGATGAAAAAAAATTTGCCGAGTATTCAGAAAACCAGTAGTATTTTGGAAGCTTGGAACACCTTTCCAATGAATGTGTTTTACGCAGTCTTTGCTTGTGGCTATTTCAAGAGGAAACAAACCACAAAGACAGAACTTAGAACAACTTTATTTTGTCAAGTTTCAAGGAGCTAGCACAAACCGTGTTTGATTTAGACTTAAAAAACACATCTATCTGTATAGGAGGAAATAGAGTGAAACCTAAAAATTCAAACTGTTACTGGAAACGAACGCTTCATCCTAGAAGAGTGAAAATTGGGCAGCTAAGTGGACTTAGTGAACTGATCATTACCACAGAGATCATCAAGGTCGGATGAAAAAAAATTTGCCGAGTATTCAGAAAACCAGTAGTATTTTGGAAGCTTGGAACATCTTTCCAATAAAGGTGTTTTACGCAGTCTTTGCTTGTGGCTATTTCAAGAGGAAACAAACCACAAAGACAGAACTTAGAACTACTTTATTTTGTCAAGTTTCAAGGAGCTAGCAAAAACCGTGTTTGATTTAGACTTAAAAAACACATCTATCTGTATAGGAGGAAATAGAGTGAAACCTAAAAATTCAAACTGTTACTGGTAACGAACGCTTCATCCTAGAAGAGTGAAAATTGGGCAGCTAAGTGGACTTAGTGAACTGATCATTACCACAGAGATCATCAAGGTCGGATGAAAAAAAATTTGCCGAGTATTCAGAAAACCAGTAGTATTTTGGAAGCTTGGCACACCTTTCCAATGAAGGTGTTTTACGCAGTGTTTGCTTGTGGCTATTTCAAGAGGAAACAAACCACAAAGACAGAACTTAGAACTACTTTATTTTCTCAAGTTTCAAGGAGCTAGCACAAACCGTGTTTGATTTAGACTTAAAAAACACATCTATCTGTATAGGAGGAAATAGAGTGAAACCTAAAAATTCAAACTGTTACTGGTAACGAACGCTTCATCCTAGAAGAGTGAAAATTGGGCAGCTAAGTGGACTTAGTGAACTGATCATTACCACAGAGATCATCAAGGTCGGATGAAAAAAAATTTGCCGAGTATTCAGAAAACCAGTAGTATTTTGGAAGCTTGGAACACCTGTCCAATAAAGGTGTTTTACGCAGTGTTTGCTTGTGGCTATTTCAAGAGGAAACAAACCACAAAGACAGAACTTAGAACTACTTTATTTTGTCAAGTTTCAAGGAGCTAGCACAAACCGTGTTTGATTTAGACTTAAAAAACACATCTATCTGTATAGGAGGAAATAGAGTGAAACCTAAAAATTCAAACTGTTACTGGAAACGAACGCTTCATCCTAGAAGAGTGAAAATTGGGCAGCTAAGTGGACTTAGTGAACTGATCATTACCACAGAGATCATCAAGGTCGGATGAAAAAAAATTTGTCGAGTATTCAGAAAACCAGTAGTATTTTGGAAGCTTGGCACACCTTTCCAATTAAGGTGTTTTACGCAGTCTTTGCTTGTGGCTATTTCAAGAGGAAACAAACCACAAAGACAGAACTTAGAACTACTTTATTTTGTCAAGTTTCAAGGAGCTAGCACAAACCGTGTTTGATTTAGACTTAAAAAACACATCTATCTGTATAGGAGGAAATAGAGTGAAACCTAAAAATTCAAACTGTTACTGGTAACGAACGCTTCATCCTAGAAGAGTGAAAATTGGGCAGCTAAGTGGACTTAGTGAACTGATCATTACCACAGAGATCATCAAGGTCGGATGAAAAAAAATTTGCCAAGTATTCAGAAAACCAGTAGTATTTTGGAAGCTTGGCACACCTTTCCAATGAAGGTGTTTTACGCAGTGTTTGCTTGTGGCTATTTCAAGAGGAAACAAACCACAAAGACAGAGCTTAGAACTACTTTATTTTGTCAAGTTTCAAGGAGCTAGCACAAACCGTGTTTGATTTAGACTTAAAAAACACATCTATCTGTATAGGAGGAAATAGAGTGAAACCTAAAAATTCAAACTGTTACTGGTAACGAACGCTTCATCCTAGAAGAGTGAAAATTGGGCAGCTAAGTGGACTTAGTGAACTGATCATTACCACAGAGATCATCAAGGTCGGATGAAAAAAAATTTGCCGAGTATTCAGAAAACCAGTAGTATTTTGGAAGCTTGGCACACCTTTCCAATGAAGGTGTTTTACGCAGTGTTTGCTTGTGGCTATTTCAAGAGGAAACAAACCACAAAGACAGAACTTAGAACTACTTTATTTTGTCAAGTTTCAAGGAGCTAGCACAAACTGTGTTTGATTTAGACTTAAAAAACACATCTATCTGTATAGGAAAAAGTAGAGTGAAACCTAAAAATTCAAACTGTTACTGGTAACGAACGCTTCATCCTAGAAGAGTGAAAATTGGGCAGCTAAGTGGACTTAGTGAACTTATCATTACCACAGAGATCATCAAGGTCGGATGAAAAAAAATTTGCCGAGTATTCAGAAAACCAGTAGTATTTTGGAAGCTTGGAACACCTTTCCAATGAATGTGTTTTACGCAGTCTTTGCTTGTGGCTATTTCAAGAGGAAACAAACCACAAAGACAGAACTTAGAACTACTTTATTTTGTCAAGTTTCAAGGAGCTAGCACAAACCGTGTTTGATTTAGACTTAAAAAACACATCTATCTGTATAGGAGGAAATAGAGTGAAACCTAAAAATTCAAACTGTTACTGGTAACGAACGCTTCATCCTAGAAGAGTGAAAATTGGGCAGCTAAGTGGACTTAGTGAACTGATCATTACCGCAGAGATCATCAAGGTCGGATGAAAAAAAATTTTGCCGAGTATTCAGAAAACCAGTAGTTTTTTGGAAGCTTCGCACACCTTTCCAATGAAGGTGTTTACGCAGTCTTTGCTTGTGGCTATTTCAAGAGGAAACAAACCACAAAGACAGAACTTAGAACTACTTTATTTTGTCAAGTTTCAAGGAGCTAGCACAAACCGTGTTTGATTTAGACTTAAAAAACACATCTATCTGTATAGGAGGAAATAGAGTGAAACCTAAAAATTCAAACTGTTACTGGTAACGAACGCTTCATCCTAGAAGAGTGAAAATTGGGCAGCTAAGTGGACTTAGTGAACTGATCATTACCACAGAGATCATCAAGGTCGGATGAAAAAAAATTTGCCGAGTATTCAGAAAACCAGTAGTATTTTGGAAGCTTGGCACACCTTTCCAATGAAGGTGTTTTACGCAGTGTTTGCTTGTGGCTATTTCAAGAGGAAACAAACCACAAAGACAGAACTTAGAACTACTTTATTTTGTCAAGTTTCAAGGAGCTAGCACAAACCGTGTTTGATTTAGACTTAAAAAACACATCTATCTGTATAGGAGGAAATAGAGTGAAACCTAAAAATTCAAACTGTTACTGGTAATGAACGCTTCATCCTAGAAGAGTGAAAGTTGGGCATCTAAGTGGACTTTGTGAACTGATCATTACCACAGAGATCATCAAGGTCGGATGAAAAAAAATTTGCCGAGTATTCAGAAAACCAGTAGTATTTTGGAAGCTTGGAACACCTTTCCAATAAAGGTGTTTTACGCAGTGTTTGCTTGTGGCTATTTCAAGAGGAAACAATCCACAAAGACAGAACTTAGAACTACTTTATTTTGTCAAGTTTCAAGGAGCTAGCGCAAACCGTGTTTGATTTAGACTTAAAAAACACATCTATCTGTATAGGAGGAAATAGAGTGAAACCTAAAAATTCAAACTGTTACTGGTAACGAACGCTTCATCCTAGAAGAGTGAAAGTTGGGCATCTAAGTGGACTTTGTGAACTGATCATTACCACAGAGATCATCAAGGTCGGATGAAAAAAAATTTGCCGAGTATTCAGAAAACCAGTAGTATTTTGGAAGCTTGGAACACCTTTCCAATAAAGGTGTTTTACGCAGTGTTTGCTTGTGGCTATTTCAAGAGGAAACAAAGCACAAAGACAGAACTTAGAACTACTTTATTTTGTCAAGTTTCAAGGAGCTAGCACAAACCGTGTTTGATTTAGACTTAAAAAACACATCTAACTGTATAGGAGGAAATAGAGTGAAACCTAAAAATTCAAACTGTTACTGGTAACGAACGCTTCATCCTAGAAGAGGGAAAATTGGGCAGCTAAGTGGACTTAGTGAACTGATCATTACCACAGAGATCATCAAGGTCGGATGAAAAAAAATTTGCCGATTATAAAGAAAACCAGTAGTATTTTGGAAGCTTGGAACACCTTTCCAATGAATGTGTTTTACGCAGTCTTTGCTTGTGCCTATTTCAAGAGGAAACAAACCACAAAGACAGAACTTAGAACAACTTTATTTTGTCAAGTTTCAAGGCGCTAGAACAAACCGTGATTGATTTAGACTTAATAAACACATCTATCTGTATAGGAGGAAATAGAGTGAAACCTAAAAATTCAAGCTGTTACTGGTAACGAACGCTTCATCCTAGAAGAGTGAAAATTGGGCAGCTAAGTGGACTTAGTGAACTGATCATTACCACAGAGATCATCAAGGTCGGATGAAAAAAAATTTGCCGAGTATTCCGAAAACCAGTAGTTTTTTGGAAGCTTGGCACACCTTTCCAATGAATGTGTTTTACGCAGTCTTTGCTTGTGGCTATTTCAAGAGGAAACAAACCACAAAGACAGAACTTAGAACTACTTTATTTTGTCAAGTTTCAAGGAGCTAGCACAAACCGTGTTTGATTTAGACTCAAAAAACACATCTATCTGTATAGGAGGAAATAGAGTGAAACCTAAAAATTCAAACTGTTACTGGTAACGAACGCTTCATCCTAGAAGAGTGAAAATTGGGCAGCTAAGTGGACTTAGTGAACTGATCATTACCACAGAGATCATCAAGGTCGGATGAAAAAAAATTTGCCGAGTATTCAGAAAACCAGTAGTATTTTGGAAGCTTGGAACACCTTTCCAATAAAGGTGTTTTACGCAGTGTTTGCTTGTGGCTATTTCAAGAGGAAACAATCCACAAAGACAGAACTTAGAACTACTTTATTTTGTCAAGTTTCAAGGAGCTAGCACAAACCGTGTTTGATTTAGACTTAAAAAACACATCTATCTGTATAGGAGGAAATAGAGTGAAACCTAAAAATTCAAACTGTTACTGGTAACGAACGCTTCATCCTAGAAGAGTGAATATTGGGCAGTTAAGTGGACTAAGTAAACTGATCATTACGACAGAGATCACCAAGGTCGGATGAAAAAAAATTTGCCGAGTATTCCGAAAACCAGTAGTATTTTGGAAGCTTGGAACACCTTTCCAATGAATGTGTTTTACGCAGTCTTTGCTTGTGGCTATTTCAAGAGGAAACAAACCACAAAGACAGAACTTAGAACTACTTTATTTTGTCAAGTTTCAAGGATCTAGCACAAACCGTGTTTGATTTAGACTCAAAAAACACATCTATCTGTATAGGAGGAAATAGAGTTAAACCTAAAAATTCAAACTGTTACTGGTAACGAACGCTTCATCCTAGAAGAGGGAAAATTGGGCAGCTAAGTGGACTTAGTGAACTGATCATTACCACAGAGATCATCAAGGTCGGATGAAAAAAAATTTGCCGAGTATTCAGAAAACCAGTAGTATTATGGAAGCTTGGAACACCTTTCCAATAAAGGTGTTTTACGCAGTGTTTGCTTGTGGCTATTTCAAGAGGAAACAAAGCACAAACACAGAACTTAGAACTACTTTATTTTGTCAAGTTTCAATTAGCTAGCACAAACCGTGCTTGATTTAGACTTAAAAAACACATCTATCTGTATAGGAGGAAATAGAGTGAAACCTAAAAATTCAAACTGTTACTGGTAACGAACGCTTCATCCTAGAAGAGGGAAAATTGGGCAGCTAAGTGGACTTAGTGAACTGATCATTACCACAGAGATCATCAAGGTCGGATGAAAAAAAATTTGCCGATTATAAAGAAAACCAGTAGTATTTTGGAAGCTTGGAACACCTTTCCAATGAATGTGTTTTACGCAGTCTTTGCTTGTGCCTATTTCAAGAGGAAACAAACCACAAAGACAGAACTTAGAACAACTTTATTTTGTCAAGTTTCAATTAGCTAGAACAAACCGTGATTGATTTAGACTTAATAAACACATCTATCTGTATAGGAGGAAATAGAGTGAAACCTAAAAATTCAAGCTGTTACTGGTAACGAACGCTTCATCCTAGAAGAGTGAAAATTGGGCAGCTAAGTGGACTTAGTGAACTGATCATTACCACAGAGATCATCAAGGTCGGATGAAAAAAAATTTGCCGAGTATTCCGAAAACCAGTAGTTTTTTGGAAGCTTGGCACACCTTTCCAATGAATGTGTTTTACACAGTCTTTGCTTGTGCCTATTTCAAGAGGAAACAAACCACAAAGACAGAACTTAGAACAACTTTATTTTGTCAAGTTTCAAGGAGCTAGAACAAACCGTGATTGATTTAGACTTAATAAACACATCTATCTGTATAGGAGGAAATAGAGTGAAACCTAAAAATTCAAGCTGTTACTGGTAACGAACGCTTCATCCTAGAAGAGTGAAAATTGGGCAGCTAAGTGGACTTAGTGAACTGATCATTACCACAGAGATCATCAAGGTCGGATGAAAAAAAATTTGCCGAGTATTCCGAAAACCAGTAGTTTTTTGGAAGCTTGGCACACCTTTCCAATGAATGTGTTTTACGCAGTCTTTGCTTGTGGCTATTTCAAGAGGAAACAAACCACAAAGACAGAACTTAGAACTACTTTATTTTGTCAAGTTTCAAGGAGCTAGCACAAACCGTGTTTGATTTAGACTCAAAAAACACATCTATCTGTATAGGAGGAAATAGAGTGAAACCTAAAAATTCAAACTGTTACTGGTAACAAACGCTTCATCCTAGAAGAGTGAAAATTGGGCAGCTAAGTGGACTTAGTGAACTGATCATTACCACAGAGATTATCAAGGTCGGATGAAAAAAAATTTGCCGAGTATTCAGAAAACCAGTAGTATTTTGGCAGCTTGGCACACCTTTCCATTGAATGTGTTTTACGCAGTCTTTGCTTGTGGCTATGTCAAGAGGAAACAAACCACAAAGACAGAACTTAGAACTACTTTATTTTGTCAAGTTTCTAGGAGCTAGCACAAACCGTGTTTGATTTAGACTTAAAAAACACATCTATCTGTATATGAGGAAATAGAGTGTAACCTAAAAATTCAAACTGTTACTGGTAACGAACGCTTCATCCTAGAAGAGGGAAAATTGGGCAGTTAAGTGGACTTAGTGAACTGATCATTACCACAGAGATCATCAAGGTCGGATGAAAAAAAATTTGCCGAGTATTCAGAAAACCAGTAGTATTTTGGAAGCTTGGAACACCTTTCCAATGAAGGTGTTTTACGCAGTGTTTGCTTGTGGCTATTTCAAGAGGAAACAAACCACAAAGAGAGAACTTAGAACTACTTTATTTTGTCAAGTTTCAATGAGCTAGCACAAACCGTGTTTGATTTAGACTTAAAAAACACATCTATCTGTATAGGAGGAAATAGAGTGAAACCTAAAAATTCAAACTGTTACTGGTAACGAACGCTTCATCCTAGAAGAGTGAAAATTGGGCAGCTAAGTGGACTTAGTGAACTGATCATTACCACAGAGATCATCAAGGTCGGATGAAAAAAAATTTGCCGAGTATTCAGAAAACCAGTAGTATTTTGGAAGCTTGGAACACCTTTCCAATAAAGGTGTTTTACGCAGTGTTTGCTTGTGGCTATTTCAAGAGGAAACAAAGCACAAAGACAGAACTTAGAACTACTTTATTTTGTCAAGTTTCAAGGAGCTAGCACAAACCGTGTTTGATTTAGACTTAAAAAACACATCTAACTGTATAGGAGGAAATAGAGTGAAACCTAAAAATTCAAACTGTTACTGGTAACGAACGCTTCATCCTAGAAGAGGGAAAATTGGGCAGCTAAGTGGACTTAGTGAACTGATCATTACCACAGAGATCATCAAGGTCGGATGAAAAAAAATTTGCCGATTATAAAGAAAACCAGTAGTATTTTGGAAGCTTGGAACACCTTTCCAATGAATGTGTTTTACGCAGTCTTTGCTTGTGCCTATTTCAAGAGGAAACAAACCACAAAGACAGAACTTAGAACAACTTTATTTTGTCAAGTTTCAAGACGCTAGAACAAACCGTGATTGATTTAGACTTAATAAACACATCTATCTGTATAGGAGGAAATAGAGTGAAACCTAAAAATTCAAGCTGTTACTGGTAACGAACGCTTCATCCTAGAAGAGTGAAAATTGGGCAGCTAAGTGGACTTAGTGAACTGATCATTACCACAGAGATCATCAAGGTCGGATGAAAAAAAATTTGCCGAGTATTCCGAAAACCAGTAGTTTTTTGGAAGCTTGGCACACCTTTCCAATGAATGTGTTTTACGCAGTCTTTGCTTGTGGCTATTTCAAGAGGAAACAAACCACAAAGACAGAACTTAGAACTACTTTATTTTGTCAAGTTTCAAGGAGCTAGCACAAACCGTGTTTGATTTAGACTCAAAAAACACATCTATCTGTATAGGAGGAAATAGAGTGAAACCTAAAAATTCAAACTGTTACTGGTAACGAACGCTTCATCCTAGAAGAGTGAAAATTGGGCAGCTAAGTGGACTTAGTGAACTGATCATTACCACAGAGATCATCAAGGTCGGATGAAAAAAAATTTGCCGAGTATTCAGAAAACCAGTAGTATTTTGGAAGCTTGGAACACCTTTCCAATAAAGGTGTTTTACGCAGTGTTTGCTTGTGGCTATTTCAAGAGGAAACAATCCACAAAGACAGAACTTAGAACTACTTTATTTTGTCAAGTTTCAAGGAGCTAGCACAAACCGTGTTTGATTTAGACTTAAAAAACACATCTATCTGTATAGGAGGAAATAGAGTGAAACCTAAAAATTCAAACTGTTACTGGTAACGAACGCTTCATCCTAGAAGAGTGAATATTGGGCAGTTAAGTGGACTAAGTAAACTGATCATTACGACAGAGATCACCAAGGTCGGATGAAAAAAAATTTGCCGAGTATTCCGAAAACCAGTAGTATTTTGGAAGCTTGGAACACCTTTCCAATGAATGTGTTTTACGCAGTCTTTGCTTGTGGCTATTTCAAGAGGAAACAAACCACAAAGACAGAACTTAGAACTACTTTATTTTGTCAAGTTTCAAGGATCTAGCACAAACCGTGTTTGATTTAGACTCAAAAAACACATCTATCTGTATAGGAGGAAATAGAGTTAAACCTAAAAATTCAAACTGTTACTGGTAACGAACGCTTCATCCTAGAAGAGGGAAAATTGGGCAGCTAAGTGGACTTAGTGAACTGATCATTACCACAGAGATCATCAAGGTCGGATGAAAAAAAATTTGCCGAGTATTCAGAAAACCAGTAGTATTTTGGAAGCTTGGAACACCTTTCCAATAAAGGTGTTTTACGCAGTGTTTGCTTGTGGCTATTTCAAGAGGAAACAAAGCACAAACACAGAACTTAGAACTACTTTATTTTGTCAAGTTTCAATTAGCTAGCACAAACCGTGCTTGATTTAGACTTAAAAAACACATCTATCTGTATAGGAGGAAATAGAGTGAAACCTAAAAATTCAAACTGTTACTGGTAACGAACGCTTCATCCTAGAAGAGGGAAAATTGGGCAGCTAAGTGGACTTAGTGAACTGATCATTACCACAGAGATCATCAAGGTCGGATGAAAAAAAATTTGCCGATTATAAAGAAAACCAGTAGTATTTTGGAAGCTTGGAACACCTTTCCAATGAATGTGTTTTACGCAGTCTTTGCTTGTGCCTATTTCAAGAGGAAACAAACCACAAAGACAGAACTTAGAACAACTTTATTTTGTCAAGTTTCAATTAGCTAGAACAAACCGTGATTGATTTAGACTTAATAAACACATCTATCTGTATAGGAGGAAATAGAGTGAAACCTAAAAATTCAAGCTGTTACTGGTAACGAACGCTTCATCCTAGAAGAGTGAAAATTGGGCAGCTAAGTGGACTTAGTGAACTGATCATTACCACAGAGATCATCAAGGTCGGATGAAAAAAAATTTGCCGAGTATTCCGAAAACCAGTAGTTTTTTGGAAGCTTGGCACACCTTTCCAATGAATGTGTTTTACACAGTCTTTGCTTGTGCCTATTTCAAGAGGAAACAAACCACAAAGACAGAACTTAGAACAACTTTATTTTGTCAAGTTTCAAGGAGCTAGAACAAACCGTGATTGATTTAGACTTAATAAACACATCTATCTGTATAGGAGGAAATAGAGTGAAACCTAAAAATTCAAGCTGTTACTGGTAACGAACGCTTCATCCTAGAAGAGTGAAAATTGGGCAGCTAAGTGGACTTAGTGAACTGATCATTACCACAGAGATCATCAAGGTCGGATGAAAAAAAATTTGCCGAGTATTCCGAAAACAAGTAGTTTTTTGGAAGCTTGGCACACCTTTCCAATGAATGTGTTTTACGCAGTCTTTGCTTGTGGCTATTTCAAGAGGAAACAAACCACAAAGACAGAACTTAGAACTACTTTATTTTGTCAAGTTTCAAGGAGCTAGCACAAACCGTGTTTGATTTAGACTCAAAAAACACATCTATCTGTATAGGAGGAAATAGAGTGAAACCTAAAAATTCAAACTGTTACTGGTAACGAACGCTTCATCCTAGAAGAGTGAAAATTGGGCAGCTAAGTGGACTTAGTGAACTGATCATTACCACAGAGATCATCAAGGTCGGATGAAAAAAAATTTGCCGAGTATTCAGAAAACCAGTAGTATTTTGGAAGCTTGGCACACCTTTCCAATTAAGGTGTTTTACGCAGTCTTTGCTTGTGGCTATTTCAAGAGGAAACAAACCACAAAGACAGAACTTAGAACTACTTTATTTTGTCAAGTTTCAAGGAGCTAGCACAAACCGTGTTTGATTTAGACTTAAAAACACATCTATCTGTATAGGAGGAAATAGAGTGAAACCTAAAAATTCAAACTGTTACTGGTAACCAACGCTTCATCCTAGAAGAGTGAAAATTGGGCAGCTAAGTGGACTTAGTGAACTGATCATTACCACAGAGATCATCAAGGTCGGATGAAAAAAAATTTGCCGAGTATTCAGAAAACCAGTAGTATTTTGGAAGCTTGGCACACCTTTCCAATGAAGGTGTTTTACGCAGTGTTTGCTTGTGGCTATTTCAAGAGGAAACAAACCACAAAGACAGAACTTAGAACTACTTTATTTTGTCAAGTTTCAAGGAGCTAGCACAAACCGTGTTTGATTTAGACTTAAAAAACACATCTAACTGTATAGGAGGAAATAGAGTGAAACCTAAAAATTCAAACTGTTACTGGTAACGAACGCTTCATCCTAGAAGAGTGAAAATTGGGCAGCTAAGTGGACTTAGTGAACTGATCATTACCACAGGGATCATCAAGGTCGGATGAAAAAAAATTTGCCGAGTATTCAGAAAACCAGTAGTATTTTGGAAGCTTGGAACACCTTTCCAATGAATGTGTTTTACGCAGTCTTTGCTTGTGGCTATTTCAAGAGGAAACAAACCACAAAGACAGAACTTAGAACTACTTTATTTTGTCAAGTTTCAAGGAGCTAGCACAAACCGTGTTTGATTTAGACTTAAAAAACACATCTATCTGTATAGGAGGAAATAGAGTGAAACCTAAAAATTCAAACTGTTACTGGTAACGAACGCTTCATCCTAGAAGAGTGAAGATTGGGCAGCTAAGTGGACTTAGTGAACTGATCATTACCGCAGAGATCATCAAGGTCGGATGAAAAAAAATTTTGCCGAGTATTCAGAAAACCAGTAGTTTTTTGGAAGCTTCGCACACCTTTCCAACTAAGGTGTTTTACGCAGTCTTTGCTTGTGGCTATTTCAAGAGGAAACAAACCACAAAGACAGAACTTAGAACTACTTTATTTTGTCCAGTTTCAAGGAGCTAGCACAAACCGTGTTTGATTTAGACTTAAAAAACACATCTATCTGTATAGGAGGAAATAGAGTGAAACCTAAAAATTCAAACTGTTACTGGTAACGAACGCTTCATCCTAGAAGAGTGAAAATTGGGCAGCTAAGTGGACTTAGTGAACTGATCATTACCACAGAGATCATCAAGGTCGGATGAAAAAATTTGCCGAGTATTCAGAAAACCAGTAGTATTTTGGAAGCTTGGAACACCTTACCAATGAATGTGTTTTACGCAGTCTTTGCTTGTGGCTATTTCAAGAGGAAACAAACCACAAAGACAGAACTTAGAACTACTTTATTTTGTCAAGTTTCAAGGAGCTAGCACAAACCGTGTTTGATTTAGACTTAAAAAACACATCTATCTGTATAGGAGGAAATAGAGTGAAACCTAAAAATTCAAACTGTTACTGGTAACGAACGCTTCATCCTAGAAGAGTGAAAATTGGGCAGCTAAGTGGACTTAGTGAACTGATCATTACCACAGAGATCATCAAGGTCGGATGAAAAA